>NW_027519990.1:12500-15000 GCF_043159265.1 Tasmannia lanceolata | reverse complement strand
CCGTTGTGTGGCCAAAGAACATGCGCGAATGCTCGTGTCGGAAGGGTTGGTGTCCTGGCCCCGCGGGTGTCACGAATGCTCGGTTGCGAAGACCATGGGACCAGAGCCATGGCACGTCGGATGATGGCTCCAGCTGGCGCCCCGGCACTTTCTGTGGCATTGATGCTCGGTTTCAAAGACAAACGTGCGCAGTGCCAGGGGACCGCGGATGACTGCTCGTGCTGGCCCCGTTGGGCGGCATTGATGGTCGGTTGCAAAGAAAATGCGCGATTGCTCGTGTCGGGGCCCGGCAAGCCAAGGCCAAGCGAGCCATGGCACGTCGGATGATGGCTCCAGCTGGCGCCCCGGCACTTTCTGTGGCATTGATGCTCGGTTTCAAAGACAAACGTGCGCAGGGCCAGGGGACCGCGGATGACTGCTCGTGCTGGCCCCGTTGGGCGGCATTGATGGTCGGTTGCAAAGAAAATGCGCGATTGCTCGTGTCGGGGCCTGGCAAGCCAAGGCCAAGCGAGCCATGGCAACGCGGATGATGGCTCGCTAGTGCTGGCGCCGTGCACAGTGGCCTCGCACACTCGCCCTGCACGCTTCCCTTGCACGCAGCCTTGCACACTAGCCTCGCATGCGAGCCTTGCACCCTAGCCATGCAAACTAGCCTTGCACGGTAGCCATGCACACAAGCCGTGCACATTAGCCATGCGCACAAGCCCCGCACACTAGCCTTGCGCACAACCCTTGCACACAAGCCATGCACTCGAGCAATGCACACAAGCCTTGCACTCAAGCAATGCACACAAGCCCTGGACACTAGCCTTGCACACGGGCCTGGCACACAAGCCTTGGGCACTAGCCTTGCGCACTAGCGTTCCACATGAGCCTTGCACACTAGCCTTGGACACTAGCCTTGCACACAGGCCTTGCACACTAGGCATGCTTGGGCGAGCTGATCCCGCATCAAGTCGACGGGTCTAGGCATTCTTGGGCGCAGATCCCGCATCGTCTCGTCGCGTCTGGGCGCAAACACGTCGCGTCTCGTTGCGTCTTCAGAAGTCGTCGCTAACAGCACCTTTGGTTGCCACTGGTGGTTAGGCTGGTTGGTTGCGCAAACCCTATAGGAGGGTGGCATGCTGGTGGGCGTTTTTGCCCGGATAGGCACTAGAATGTGCAGATTTTGGGCGTTTTTGCCTGGATAGGCTAAGGAATGGGCATGCTTTGGGCGTTTTTGCCCGGATAGGCACCGGAATGCTTGGCCTTGGCTTGTCCTAGCAAGGCATTGCTGGGTTGGGCTCCCTTGGCCTTTTGGGCGCCTTGGACGATGTCTTGCGAAGACCATGGGCACAAGGCCATGGCATATGGTGAGGAAAGGACCACGGTTGCCAAGGTTAGGCACCGGAATGCTTGGCCTTGGCTTGCCAAAGCAGGGCATTGCTGGGTTGGGCTCCCTTGGCCTTCCGGGCGCCTTGGACACTGTCTTGGGAAGACCATGGGCACAAGGCCATGGCATATGGTGGGGAATGGACCACGGTTGCCAAGGCTAGGCATATAGAGAGGAATTGCATTTTTGCCCGGATAGGCACCGGAATGCTTGGCCTTGGCTTGCCATAGCAGGGCATTGCTGGGTTGGGCTCCCTTGGCCTTCCGGGGGCCTTGGACGCTGTCTTGGGAAGACCATGGGCACAAGGCCATGGCATATAGTGAGGAATGGACCACGGTTGGCAAGGCTAGGCATATAGAGAGGAATGGACCACGGTTGCCAAGGTTGCGCAAGTTTTGGGCATTTTTTGCCCGGATATGCCCAAGTATGCCCCGATAGGCCCGTTACGCCCCGGTATGAACGCGTATGCCCGGATAGACTCGGTATGCCTTGGGATACATGCGTATGCCCCGATAGGCTTGGTACGCCCCGATATGCGCACGTGTGCCCCAGTAGGGCTCGGTATGCCCCGGTATGTACGCGTGTGCCCCGATAGGCCCGGTATGCCCCGATATGCACACGTGTGCCCCAATAGGGGTCGGTATGCCCCGGTAGGTACGCGTGTGCCCCGTAATGCACGTTTCGCAGATCTCCCCGCATGTCCCGCCCCTATATGTAATACTTACTTACTTACTTACTTTCTTTCTTGCTTGCTTGCTTGCTTGCAATGGTTGGGAGTGCCCGGCATGCCCCGCTGCAGAGACCAAGGGCGCAATGACTTGGCACCGCGGATGCCGGGACTCCGGCACTTCCCGTGGCACTGATGGTTGGTTCCAAAGACAAAAGGCCGTGCAAGGCCACCGCACCGCGGATGATTTTGCTCGTGCTGGCGCCGTTGTGTGGCCAAAGAACATGCGCGAATGCTCGTGTCGGAAGGGTTGGTGTCCTGGCCCCGCGGGTGTCACGAATGCTCGGTTGCGAAGACCATGGGACCAGAGCCATGGCACGTCGGATGATGGCTCCAGCTGGCGCCCCGGCACTTTCTGTGGCATTGATGCTCGGTTTCAAAGACAAACGTGCGCAGGGCCA
>NW_027519990.1:0-2500 GCF_043159265.1 Tasmannia lanceolata | reverse complement strand
ACGGTTGCCAAGGTTAGGCACCGGAATGCTTGGCCTTGGCTTGCCAAAGCAGGGCATTGCTGGGTTGGGCTCCCTTGGCCTTCCGGGCGCCTTGGACACTGTCTTGGGAAGACCATGGGCACAAGGCCATGGCATATGGTGGGGAATGGACCACGGTTGCCAAGGCTAGGCATATAGAGAGGAATCGCATTTTTGCCCGGATAGGCACCGGAATGCTTGGCCTTGGCTTGCCATAGCAGGGCATTGCTGGGTTGGGCTCCCTTGGCCTTCCGGGGGCCTTGGACGCTGTCTTGGGAAGACCATGGGCACAAGGCCATGGCATATAGTGAGGAATGGACCACGGTTGGCAAGGCTAGGCATATAGAGAGGAATGGACCACGGTTGCCAAGGTTGCGCAAGTTTTGGGCATTTTTTGCCCGGATATGCCCAAGTATGCCCCGATAGGCCCGTTACGCCCCGGTATGAACGCGTATGCCCGGATAGACTCGGTATGCCTTGGGATACATGCGTATGCCCCGATAGGCTTGGTACGCCCCGATATGCGCACGTGTGCCCCAGTAGGGCTCGGTATGCCCCGGTATGTACGCGTGTGCCCCGATAGGCCCGGTATGCCCCGATATGCACACGTGTGCCCCAATAGGGGTCGGTATGCCCCGGTAGGTACGCGTGTGCCCCGTAATGCACGTTTCGCAGATCTCCCCGCATGTCCCGCCCCTATATGTAATACTTACTTACTTACTTACTTTCTTTCTTGCTTGCTTGCTTGCTTGCAATGGTTGGGAGTGCCCGGCATGCCCCGCTGCAGAGACCAAGGGCGCAATGACTTGGCACCGCGGATGCCGGGACTCCGGCACTTCCCGTGGCACTGATGGTTGGTTCCAAAGACAAAAGGCCGTGCAAGGCCACCGCACCGCGGATGATTTTGCTCGTGCTGGCGCCGTTGTGTGGCCAAAGAACATGCGCGAATGCTCGTGTCGGAAGGGTTGGTGTCCTGGCCCCGCGGGTGTCACGAATGCTCGGTTGCGAAGACCATGGGACCAGAGCCATGGCACGTCGGATGATGGCTCCAGCTGGCGCCCCGGCACTTTCTGTGGCATTGATGCTCGGTTTCAAAGACAAACGTGCGCAGGGCCAGGGGACCGCGGATGACTGCTCGTGCTGGCCCCGTTGGGCAGCATTGATGGTCGGTTGCAAAGAAAATGCGCGATTGCTCGTGTCGGGGCCCGGCAAGCCAAGGCCAAGCGAGCCATGGCACGTCGGATGATGGCTCCAGCTGGCGCCCCGGCACTTTCTGTGGCATTGATGCTCGGTTTCAAAGACAAACGTGCGCAGGGCCAGGGGACCGCGGATGACTGCTCGTGCTGGCCCCGTTGGGCGGCATTGATGGTCGGTTGCAAAGAAAATGCGCGATTGCTCGTGTCGGGGCCTGGCAAGCCAAGGCCAAGCGAGCCATGGCAACGCGGATGATGGCTCGCTAGTGCTGGCGCCGTGCACAGTGGCCTCGCACACTCGCCCTGCACGCTTCCCTTGCACGCAGCCTTGCACACTAGCCTCGCATGCGAGCCTTGCACCCTAGCCATGCAAACTAGCCTTGCACGGTAGCCATGCACACAAGCCGTGCACATTAGCCATGCGCACAAGCCCCGCACACTAGCCTTGCGCACAACCCTTGCACACAAGCCATGCACTCGAGCAATGCACACAAGCCTTGCACTCAAGCAATGCACACAAGCCCTGGACACTAGCCTTGCACACGGGCCTGGCACACAAGCCTTGGGCACTAGCCTTGCGCACTAGCGTTCCACATGAGCCTTGCACACTAGCCTTGGACACTAGCCTTGCACACAGGCCTTGCACACTAGGCATGCTTGGGCGAGCTGATCCCGCATCAAGTCGACGGGTCTAGGCATTCTTGGGCGCAGATCCCGCATCGTCTCGTCGCGTCTGGGCGCAAACACGTCGCGTCTCGTTGCGTCTTCAGAAGTCGTCGCTAACAGCACCTTTGGTTGCCACTGGTGGTTAGGCTGGTTGGTTGCGCAAACCCTATAGGAGGGTGGCATGCTGGTGGGCGTTTTTGCCCGGATAGGCACTAGAATGTGCAGATTTTGGGCGTTTTTGCCTGGATAGGCTAAGGAATGGGCATGCTTTGGGCGTTTTTGCCCGGATAGGCACCGGAATGCTTGGCCTTGGCTTGTCCTAGCAAGGCATTGCTGGGTTGGGCTCCCTTGGCCTTTTGGGCGCCTTGGACGATGTCTTGCGAAGACCATGGGCACAAGGCCATGGCATATGGTGAGGAAAGGACCACGGTTGCCAAGGTTAGGCACCGGAATGCTTGGCCTTGGCTTGCCAAAGCAGGGCATTGCTGGGTTGGGCTCCCTTGGCCTTCCGGGCGCCTTGGACACTGTCTTGGGAAGACCATGGGCACAAGGCCATGGCATATGGTGGGGAATGGACCACGGTTGCCAAGGCTAGGCATATAGAGAGGAATTGCATTTTTGCC
>NW_027519989.1:5000-15000 GCF_043159265.1 Tasmannia lanceolata | reverse complement strand
CCGAAAGCCCAAGGGAACCCAAACCCGGCCGACACTTGCAATCGCACATGCTCTCTGCAACACACCATCAATGCCGCCCAACGGGGCCAGCACGAGCAGTCCTCCGCGGTCCCCTGGCCCTGCGCACGTTTGTCTTCGAAACCGAGCATCAATGCCACAGAAAGTGCCGGGGCGCCAGCTGGAGCCATCATCCGCGTTGCCATGGCTCGCTTGGCCTTGGCTTGCCAGGCCCCGACACGAGCAATCGCGCATTTTCTTTGCAACCGACCATCAATGCCGCCCAACGGGGCCAGCACGAGCAGTCATCCGCGGTCCCCTGGCCCTGCGCACGTTTGTCTTTGAAACCGAGCATCAATGCCACAGAAAGTGCCGGGGCGCCAGCTGGAGCCATCATCCGACGTGCCATGGCTCTGGTCCCATGGTCTTCGCAACCGAGCATTCGTGACACCCGCGGGGCCAGGACACCAACCCTTCCGACACGAGCATTCGCGCATGTTCTTTGGCCACACAACGGCGCCAGCACGAGCAAAATCATCCGCGGTGTGGTGGCCTTGCACGGCCTTTTGTCTTTGGAACCAACCATCAGTGCCACGGGAAGTGCCGGAGTCCCGGCATCCGCGGTGCCAAGTCATTGCGCCCTTGGTCTCTGCAGCGGGGCATGCCGGGCACTCCCAACCATTGCAAGCAAGCAAGCAAGCAAGAAAGAAAGTAAGTAAGTAAGTAAGTATTACATATAGGGGCGGGACATGCGGGGAGATCTGCGAAACGTGCATTACGGGGCACACGCGTACCTACCGGGGCATACCGACCCCTATTGGGGCACACGTGTGCATATCGGGGCATACCGGGCCTATCGGGGCACACGCGTACATACCGGGGCATACCGAGCCCTACTGGGGCACACGTGCGCATATCGGGGCGTACCAAGCCTATCGGGGCATACGCATGTATCCCAAGGCATACCGAGTCTATCCGGGCATACGCGTTCATACCGGGGCGTAACGGGCCTATCGGGGCATACTTGGGCATATCCGGGCAAAAAATGCCCAAAACTTGCGCAACCTTGGCAACCGTGGTCCATTCCTCTCTATATGCCTAGCCTTGCCAACCGTGGTCCATTCCTCACTATATGCCATGGCCTTGTGCCCATGGTCTTCCCAAGACAGCGTCCAAGGCCCCCGGAAGGCCAAGGGAGCCCAACCCAGCAATGCCCTGCTATGGCAAGCCAAGGCCAAGCATTCCGGTGCCTATCCGGGCAAAAATGCAATTCCTCTCTATATGCCTAGCCTTGGCAACCGTGGTCCATTCCCCACCATATGCCATGGCCTTGTGCCCATGGTCTTCCCAAGACAGTGTCCAAGGCGCCCGGAAGGCCAAGGGAGCCCAACCCAGCAATGCCCTGCTTTGGCAAGCCAAGGCCAAGCATTCCGGTGCCTAACCTTGGCAACCGTGGTCCTTTCCTCACCATATGCCATGGCCTTGTGCCCATGGTCTTCGCAAGACATCGTCCAAGGCGCCCAAAAGGCCAAGGGAGCCCAACCCAGCAATGCCTTGCTAGGACAAGCCAAGGCCAAGCATTCCGGTGCCTATCCGGGCAAAAACGCCCAAAGCATGCCCATTCCTTAGCCTATCCAGGCAAAAACGCCCAAAATCTGCACATTCTAGTGCCTATCCGGGCAAAAACGCCCACCAGCATGCCACCCTCCTATAGGGTTTGCGCAACCAACCAGCCTAACCACCAGTGGCAACCAAAGGTGCTGTTAGCGACGACTTCTGAAGACGCAACGAGACGCGACGTGTTTGCGCCCAGACGCGACGAGACGATGCGGGATCTGCGCCCAAGAATGCCTAGACCCGTCGACTTGATGCGGGATCAGCTCGCCCAAGCATGCCTAGTGTGCAAGGCCTGTGTGCAAGGCTAGTGTCCAAGGCTAGTGTGCAAGGCTCATGTGGAACGCTAGTGCGCAAGGCTAGTGCCAAAGGCTTGTGTGCCAGGCCCGTGTGCAAGGCTAGTGTCCAGGGCTTGTGTGCATTGCTTGAGTGCAAGGCTTGTGTGCATTGCTCGAGTGCATGGCTTGTGTGCAAGGGTTGTGCGCAAGGCTAGTGTGCGGGGCTTGTGCGCATGGCTAATGTGCACGGCTTGTGTGCATGGCTACCGTGCAAGGCTAGTTTGCATGGCTAGGGTGCAAGGCTCGCATGCGAGGCTAGTGTGCAAGGCTGCGTGCAAGGGAAGCGTGCAGGGCGAGTGTGCGAGGCCACTGTGCACGGCGCCAGCACTAGCGAGCCATCATCCGCGTTGCCATGGCTCGCTTGGCCTTGGCTTGCCAGGCCCCGACACGAGCAATCGCGCATTTTCTTTGCAACCGACCATCAATGCCGCCCAACGGGGCCAGCACGAGCAGTCATCCGCGGTCCCCTGGCCCTGCGCACGTTTGTCTTTGAAACCGAGCATCAATGCCACAGAAAGTGCCGGGGCGCCAGCTGGAGCCATCATCCGACGTGCCATGGCTCGCTTGGCCTTGGCTTGCCGGGCCCCGACACGAGCAATCGCGCATTTTCTTTGCAACCGACCATCAATGCTGCCCAACGGGGCCAGCACGAGCAGTCATCCGCGGTCCCCTGGCCCTGCGCACGTTTGTCTTTGAAACCGAGCATCAATGCCACAGAAAGTGCCGGGGCGCCAGCTGGAGCCATCATCCGACGTGCCATGGCTCTGGTCCCATGGTCTTCGCAACCGAGCATTCGTGACACCCGCGGGGCCAGGACACCAACCCTTCCGACACGAGCATTCGCGCATGTTCTTTGGCCACACAACGGCGCCAGCACGAGCAAAATCATCCGCGGTGCGGTGGCCTTGCACGGCCTTTTGTCTTTGGAACCAACCATCAGTGCCACGGGAAGTGCCGGAGTCCCGGCATCCGCGGTGCCAAGTCATTGCGCCCTTGGTCTCTGCAGCGGGGCATGCCGGGCACTCCCAACCATTGCAAGCAAGCAAGCAAGCAAGAAAGAAAGTAAGTAAGTAAGTAAGTATTACATATAGGGGCGGGACATGCGGGGAGATCTGCGAAACGTGCATTACGGGGCACACGCGTACCTACCGGGGCATACCGACCCCTATTGGGGCACACGTGTGCATATCGGGGCATACCGGGCCTATCGGGGCACACGCGTACATACCGGGGCATACCGAGCCCTACTGGGGCACACGTGCGCATATCGGGGCATACGCATGTATCCCAAGGCATACCGAGTCTATCCGGGCATACGCGTTCATACCGGGGCGTAACGGGCCTATCGGGGCATACTTGGGCATATCCGGGCAAAAAATGCCCAAAACTTGCGCAACCTTGGCAACCGTGGTCCATTCCTCTCTATATGCCTAGCCTTGCCAACTGTGGTCCATTCCTCACTATATGCCATGGCCTTGTGCCCATGGTCTTCCCAAGACAGCGTCCAAGGCCCCCGGAAGGCCAAGGGAGCCCAACCCAGCAATGCCCTGCTATGGCAAGCCAAGGCCAAGCATTCCGGTGCCTATCCGGGCAAAAATGCAATTCCTCTCTATATGCCTAGCCTTGGCAACCGTGGTCCATTCCCCACCATATGCCATGGCCTTGTGCCCATGGTCTTCCCAAGACAGTGTCCAAGGCGCCCGGAAGGCCAAGGGAGCCCAACCCAGCAATGCCCTGCTTTGGCAAGCCAAGGCCAAGCATTCCGGTGCCTAACCTTGGCAACCGTGGTCCTTTCCTCACCATATGCCATGGCCTTGTGCCCATGGTCTTCGCAAGACATCGTCCAAGGCGCCCAAAAGGCCAAGGGAGCCCAACCCAGCAATGCATTGCTAGGACAAGCCAAGGCCAAGCATTCCGGTGCCTATCCGGGCAAAAACGCCCAAAGCATGCCCATTCCTTAGCCTATCCAGGCAAAAACGCCCAAAATCTGCACATTCTAGTGCCTATCCGGGCAAAAACGCCCACCAGCATGCCACCCTCCTATAGGGTTTGCGCAACCAACCAGCCTAACCACCAGTGGCAACCAAAGGTGCTGTTAGCGACGACTTCTGAAGACGCAACGAGACGCGACGTGTTTGCGCCCAGACGCGACGAGACGATGCGGGATCTGCGCCCAAGAATGCCTAGACCCGTCGACTTGATGCGGGATCAGCTCGCCCAAGCATGCCTAGTGTGCAAGGCCTGTGTGCAAGGCTAGTGTCCAAGGCTAGTGTGCAAGGCTCATGTGGAACGCTAGTGCGCAAGGCTAGTGCCCAAGGCTTGTGTGCCAGGCCCGTGTGCAAGGCTAGTGTCCAGGGCTTGTGTGCATTGCTTGAGTGCAAGGCTTGTGTGCATTGCTCGAGTGCATGGCTTGTGTGCAAGGGTTGTGCGCAAGGCTAGTGTGCGGGGCTTGTGCGCATGGCTAATGTGCACGGCTTGTGTGCATGGCTACCGTGCAAGGCTAGTTTGCATGGCTAGGGTGCAAGGCTCGCATGCGAGGCTAGTGTGCAAGGCTGCGTGCAAGGGAAGCGTGCAGGGCGAGTGTGCGAGGCCACTGTGCACGGCGCCAGCACTAGCGAGCCATCATCCGCGTTGCCATGGCTCGCTTGGCCTTGGCTTGCCAGGCCCCGACACGAGCAATCGCGCATTTTCTTTGCAACCGACCATCAATGCCGCCCAACGGGGCCAGCACGAGCAGTCATCCGCGGTCCCCTGGCCCTGCGCACGTTTGTCTTTGAAACCGAGCATCAATGCCACAGAAAGTGCCGGGGCGCCAGCTGGAGCCATCATCCGACGTGCCATGGCTCGCTTGGCCTTGGCTTGCCGGGCCCCGACACGAGCAATCGCGCATTTTCTTTGCAACCGACCATCAATGCCGCCCAACGGGGCCAGCACGAGCAGTCATCCGCGGTCCCCTGGCACTGCGCACGTTTGTCTTTGAAACCGAGCATCAATGCCACAGAAAGTGCCGGGGCGCCAGCTGGAGCCATCATCCGACGTGCCATGGCTCTGGTCCCATGGTCTTCGCAACCGAGCATTCGTGACACCCGCGGGGCCAGGACACCAACCCTTCCGACACGAGCATTCGCGCATGTTCTTTGGCCACACAACGGCGCCAGCACGAGCAAAATCATCCGCGGTGCGGTGGCCTTGCACGGCCTTTTGTCTTTGGAACCAACCATCAGTGCCACGGGAAGTGCCGGAGTCCCGGCATCCGCGGTGCCAAGTCATTGCGCCCTTGGTCTCTGCAGCGGGGCATGCCGGGCACTCCCAACCATTGCAAGCAAGCAAGCAAGCAAGAAAGAAAGTAAGTAAGTAAGTAAGTATTACATATAGGGGCGGGACATGCGGGGAGATCTGCGAAACGTGCATTACGGGGCACACGCGTACCTACCGGGGCATACCGACCCCTATTGGGGCACACGTGTGCATATCGGGGCATACCGGGCCTATCGGGGCACACGCGTACATACCGGGGCATACCGAGCCCTACTGGGGCACACGTGCGCATATCGGGGCATACGCATGTATCCCAAGGCATACCGAGTCTATCCGGGCATACGCGTTCATACCGGGGCGTAACGGGCCTATCGGGGCATACTTGGGCATATCCGGGCAAAAAATGCCCAAAACTTGCGCAACCTTGGCAACCGTGGTCCATTCCTCTCTATATGCCTAGCCTTGCCAACCGTGGTCCATTCCTCACTATATGCCATGGCCTTGTGCCCATGGTCTTCCCAAGACAGCGTCCAAGGCCCCCGGAAGGCCAAGGGAGCCCAACCCAGCAATGCCCTGCTATGGCAAGCCAAGGCCAAGCATTCCGGTGCCTATCCGGGCAAAAATGCAATTCCTCTCTATATGCCTAGCCTTGGCAACCGTGGTCCATTCCCCACCATATGCCATGGCCTTGTGCCCATGGTCTTCCCAAGACAGTGTCCAAGGCGCCCGGAAGGCCAAGGGAGCCCAACCCAGCAATGCCCTGCTTTGGCAAGCCAAGGCCAAGCATTCCGGTGCCTAACCTTGGCAACCGTGGTCCTTTCCTCACCATATGCCATGGCCTTGTGCCCATGGTCTTCGCAAGACATCGTCCAAGGCGCCCAAAAGGCCAAGGGAGCCCAACCCAGCAATGCCTTGCTAGGACAAGCCAAGGCCAAGCATTCCGGTGCCTATCCGGGCAAAAACGCCCAAAGCATGCCCATTCCTTAGCCTATCCAGGCAAAAACGCCCAAAATCTGCACATTCTAGTGCCTATCCGGGCAAAAACGCCCACCAGCATGCCACCCTCCTATAGGGTTTGCGCAACCAACCAGCCTAACCACCAGTGGCAACCAAAGGTGCTGTTAGCGACGACTTCTGAAGACGCAACGAGACGCGACGTGTTTGCGCCCAGACGCGACGAGACGATGCGGGATCTGCGCCCAAGAATGCCTAGACCCGTCGACTTGATGCGGGATCAGCTCGCCCAAGCATGCCTAGTGTGCAAGGCCTGTGTGCAAGGCTAGTGTCCAAGGCTAGTGTGCAAGGCTCATGTGGAACGCTAGTGCGCAAGGCTAGTGCCCAAGGCTTGTGTGCCAGGCCCGTGTGCAAGGCTAGTGTCCAGGGCTTGTGTGCATTGCTTGAGTGCAAGGCTTGTGTGCATTGCTCGAGTGCATGGCTTGTGTGCAAGGGTTGTGCGCAAGGCTAGTGTGCGGGGCTTGTGCGCATGGCTAATGTGCACGGCTTGTGTGCATGGCTACCGTGCAAGGCTAGTTTGCATGGCTAGGGTGCAAGGCTCGCATGCGAGGCTAGTGTGCAAGGCTGCGTGCAAGGGAAGCGTGCAGGGCGAGTGTGCGAGGCCACTGTGCACGGCGCCAGCACTAGCGAGCCATCATCCGCGTTGCCATGGCTCGCTTGGCCTTGGCTTGCCAGGCCCCGACACGAGCAATCGCGCATTTTCTTTGCAACCGACCATCAATGCCGCCCAACGGGGCCAGCACGAGCAGTCATCCGCGGTCCCCTGGCCCTGCGCACGTTTGTCTTTGAAACCGAGCATCAATGCCACAGAAAGTGCCGGGGCGCCAGCTGGAGCCATCATCCGACGTGCCATGGCTCGCTTGGCCTTGGCTTGCCGGGCCCCGACACGAGCAATCGCGCATTTTCTTTGCAACCGACCATCAATGCTGCCCAACGGGGCCAGCACGAGCAGTCATCCGCGGTCCCCTGGCCCTGCGCACGTTTGTCTTTGAAACCGAGCATCAATGCCACAGAAAGTGCCGGGGCGCCAGCTGGAGCCATCATCCGACGTGCCATGGCTCTGGTCCCATGGTCTTCGCAACCGAGCATTCGTGACACCCGCGGGGCCAGGACACCAACCCTTCCGACACGAGCATTCGCGCATGTTCTTTGGCCACACAACGGCGCCAGCACGAGCAAAATCATCCGCGGTGCGGTGGCCTTGCACGGCCTTTTGTCTTTGGAACCAACCATCAGTGCCACGGGAAGTGCCGGAGTCCCGGCATCCGCGGTGCCAAGTCATTGCGCCCTTGGTCTCTGCAGCGGGGCATGCCGGGCACTCCCAACCATTGCAAGCAAGCAAGCAAGCAAGAAAGAAAGTAAGTAAGTAAGTAAGTATTACATATAGGGGCGGGACATGCGGGGAGATCTGCGAAACGTGCATTACGGGGCACACGCGTACCTACCGGGGCATACCGACCCCTATTGGGGCACACGTGTGCATATCGGGGCATACCGGGCCTATCGGGGCACACGCGTACATACCGGGGCATACCGAGCCCTACTGGGGCACACGTGCGCATATCGGGGCGTACCAAGCCTATCGGGGCATACGCATGTATCCCAAGGCATACCGAGTCTATCCGGGCATACGCGTTCATACCGGGGCGTAACGGGCCTATCGGGGCATACTTGGGCATATCCGGGCAAAAAATGCCCAAAACTTGCGCAACCTTGGCAACCGTGGTCCATTCCTCTCTATATGCCTAGCCTTGCCAACCGTGGTCCATTCCTCACTATATGCCATGGCCTTGTGCCCATGGTCTTCCCAAGACAGCGTCCAAGGCCCCCGGAAGGCCAAGGGAGCCCAACCCAGCAATGCCCTGCTATGGCAAGCCAAGGCCAAGCATTCCGGTGCCTATCCGGGCAAAAATGCAATTCCTCTCTATATGCCTAGCCTTGGCAACCGTGGTCCATTCCCCACCATATGCCATGGCCTTGTGCCCATGGTCTTCCCAAGACAGTGTCCAAGGCGCCCGGAAGGCCAAGGGAGCCCAACCCAGCAATGCCCTGCTTTGGCAAGCCAAGGCCAAGCATTCCGGTGCCTAACCTTGGCAACCGTGGTCCTTTCCTCACCATATGCCATGGCCTTGTGCCCATGGTCTTCGCAAGACATCGTCCAAGGCGCCCAAAAGGCCAAGGGAGCCCAACCCAGCAATGCCTTGCTAGGACAAGCCAAGGCCAAGCATTCCGGTGCCTATCCGGGCAAAAACGCCCAAAGCATGCCCATTCCTTAGCCTATCCAGGCAAAAACGCCCAAAATCTGCACATTCTAGTGCCTATCCGGGCAAAAACGCCCACCAGCATGCCACCCTCCTATAGGGTTTGCGCAACCAACCAGCCTAACCACCAGTGGCAACCAAAGGTGCTGTTAGCGACGACTTCTGAAGACGCAACGAGACGCGACGTGTTTGCGCCCAGACGCGACGAGACGATGCGGGATCTGCGCCCAAGAATGCCTAGACCCGTCGACTTGATGCGGGATCAGCTCGCCCAAGCATGCCTAGTGTGCAAGGCCTGTGTGCAAGGCTAGTGTCCAAGGCTAGTGTGCAAGGCTCATGTGGAACGCTAGTGCGCAAGGCTAGTGCCCAAGGCTTGTGTGCCAGGCCCGTGTGCAAGGCTAGTGTCCAGGGCTTGTGTGCATTGCTTGAGTGCAAGGCTTGTGTGCATTGCTCGAGTGCATGGCTTGTGTGCAAGGGTTGTGCGCAAGGCTAGTGTGCGGGGCTTGTGCGCATGGCTAATGTGCACGGCTTGTGTGCATGGCTACCGTGCAAGGCTAGTTTGCATGGCTAGGGTGCAAGGCTCGCATGCGAGGCTAGTGTGCAAGGCTGCGTGCAAGGGAAGCGTGCAGGGCGAGTGTGCGAGGCCACTGTGCACGGCGCCAGCACTAGCGAGCCATCATCCGCGTTGCCATGGCTCGCTTGGCCTTGGCTTGCCAGGCCCCGACACGAGCAATCGCGCATTTTCTTTGCAACCGACCATCAATGCCGCCCAACGGGGCCAGCACGAGCAGTCATCCGCGGTCCCCTGGCCCTGCGCACGTTTGTCTTTGAAACCGAGCATCAATGCCACAGAAAGTGCCGGGGCGCCAGCTGGAGCCATCATCCGACGTGCCATGGCTCGCTTGGCCTTGGCTTGCCGGGCCCCGACACGAGCAATCGCGCATTTTCTTTGCAACCGACCATCAATGCCGCCCAACGGGGCCAGCACGAGCAGTCATCCGCGGTCCCCTGGCACTGCGCACGTTTGTCTTTGAAACCGAGCATCAATGCCACAGAAAGTGCCGGGGCGCCAGCTGGAGCCATCATCCGACGTGCCATGGCTCTGGTCCCATGGTCTTCGCAACCGAGCATTCGTGACACCCGCGGGGCCAGGACACCAACCCTTCCGACACGAGCATTCGCGCATGTTCTTTGGCCACACAACGGCGCCAGCACGAGCAAAATCATCCGCGGTGCGGTGGCCTTGCACGGCCTTTTGTCTTTGGAACCAACCATCAGTGCCACGGGAAGTGCCGGAGTCCCGGCATCCGCGGTGCCAAGTCATTGCGCCCTTGGTCTCTGCAGCGGGGCATGCCGGGCACTCCCAACCATTGCAAGCAAGCAAGCAAGCAAGAAAGAAAGAAAGTAAGTAAGTAAGTATTACATATAGGGGCGGGACATGCGGGGAGATCTGCGAAACGTGCATTACGGGGCACACGCGTACCTACCGGGGCATACCGACCCCTATTGGGGCACACG
>NW_027519988.1:15000-22811 GCF_043159265.1 Tasmannia lanceolata | reverse complement strand
CAATAGGGGTCGGTATGCCCCGGTAGGTACGCGTGTGCCCCGTAATGCACGTTTCGCAGATCTCCCCGCATGTCCCGCCCCTATATGTAATACTTACTTACTTACTTACTTTCTTTCTTGCTTGCTTGCTTGCTTGCAATGGTTGGGAGTGCCCGGCATGCCCCGCTGCAGAGACCAAGGGCGCAATGACTTGGCACCGCGGATGCCGGGACTCCGGCACTTCCCGTGGCACTGATGGTTGGTTCCAAAGACAAAAGGCCGTGCAAGGCCACCGCACCGCGGATGATTTTGCTCGTGCTGGCGCCGTTGTGTGGCCAAAGAACATGCGCGAATGCTCGTGTCGGAAGGGTTGGTGTCCTGGCCCCGCGGGTGTCACGAATGCTCGGTTGCGAAGACCATGGGACCAGAGCCATGGCACGTCGGATGATGGCTCCAGCTGGCGCCCCGGCACTTTCTGTGGCATTGATGCTCGGTTTCAAAGACAAACGTGCGCAGGGCCAGGGGACCGCGGATGACTGCTCGTGCTGGCCCCGTTGGGCGGCATTGATGGTCGGTTGCAAAGAAAATGCGCGATTGCTCGTGTCGGGGCCCGGCAAGCCAAGGCCAAGCGAGCCATGGCACGTCGGATGATGGCTCCAGCTGGCGCCCCGGCACTTTCTGTGGCATTGATGCTCGGTTTCAAAGACAAACGTGCGCAGGGCCAGGGGACCGCGGATGACTGCTCGTGCTGGCCCCGTTGGGCGGCATTGATGGTCGGTTGCAAAGAAAATGCGCGATTGCTCGTGTCGGGGCCTGGCAAGCCAAGGCCAAGCGAGCCATGGCAACGCGGATGATGGCTCGCTAGTGCTGGCGCCGTGCACAGTGGCCTCGCACACTCGCCCTGCACGCTTCCCTTGCACGCAGCCTTGCACACTAGCCTCGCATGCGAGCCTTGCACCCTAGCCATGCAAACTAGCCTTGCACGGTAGCCATGCACACAAGCCGTGCACATTAGCCATGCGCACAAGCCCCGCACACTAGCCTTGCGCACAACCCTTGCACACAAGCAATGCACACAAGCCTTGCACTCAAGCAATGCACACAAGCCCTGGACACTAGCCTTGCACACGGGCCTGGCACACAAGCCTTGGGCACTAGCCTTGCGCACTAGCGTTCCACATGAGCCTTGCACACTAGCCTTGGACACTAGCCTTGCACACAGGCCTTGCACACTAGGCATGCTTGGGCGAGCTGATCCCGCATCAAGTCGACGGGTCTAGGCATTCTTGGGCGCAGATCCCGCATCGTCTCGTCGCGTCTGGGCGCAAACACGTCGCGTCTCGTTGCGTCTTCAGAAGTCGTCGCTAACAGCACCTTTGGTTGCCACTGGTGGTTAGGCTGGTTGGTTGCGCAAACCCTATAGGAGGGTGGCATGCTGGTGGGCGTTTTTGCCCGGATAGGCACTAGAATGTGCAGATTTTGGGCGTTTTTGCCTGGATAGGCTAAGGAATGGGCATGCTTTGGGCGTTTTTGCCCGGATAGGCACCGGAATGCTTGGCCTTGGCTTGTCCTAGCAAGGCATTGCTGGGTTGGGCTCCCTTGGCCTTTTGGGCGCCTTGGACGATGTCTTGCGAAGACCATGGGCACAAGGCCATGGCATATGGTGAGGAAAGGGCCACGGTTGCCAAGGTTAGGCACCGGAATGCTTGGCCTTGGCTTGCCAAAGCAGGGCATTGCTGGGTTGGGCTCCCTTGGCCTTCCGGGCGCCTTGGACACTGTCTTGGGAAGACCATGGGCACAAGGCCATGGCATATGGTGGGGAATGGACCACGGTTGCCAAGGCTAGGCATATAGAGAGGAATTGCATTTTTGCCCGGATAGGCACCGGAATGCTTGGCCTTGGCTTGCCATAGCAGGGCATTGCTGGGTTGGGCTCCCTTGGCCTTCCGGGGGCCTTGGACGCTGTCTTGGGAAGACCATGGGCACAAGGCCATGGCATATAGTGAGGAATGGACCACGGTTGGCAAGGCTAGGCATATAGAGAGGAATGGACCACGGTTGCCAAGGTTGCGCAAGTTTTGGGCATTTTTTGCCCGGATATGCCCAAGTATGCCCCGATAGGCCCGTTACGCCCCGGTATGAACGCGTATGCCCGGATAGACTCGGTATGCCTTGGGATACATGCGTATGCCCCGATAGGCTTGGTACGCCCCGATATGCGCACGTGTGCCCCAGTAGGGCTCGGTATGCCCCGGTATGTACGCGTGTGCCCCGATAGGCCCGGTATGCCCCGATATGCACACGTGTGCCCCAATAGGGGTCGGTATGCCCCGGTAGGTACGCGTGTGCCCCGTAATGCACGTTTCGCAGATCTCCCCGCATGTCCCGCCCCTATATGTAATACTTACTTACTTACTTACTTTCTTTCTTGCTTGCTTGCTTGCTTGCAATGGTTGGGAGTGCCCGGCATGCCCCGCTGCAGAGACCAAGGGCGCAATGACTTGGCACCGCGGATGCCGGGACTCCGGCACTTCCCGTGGCACTGATGGTTGGTTCCAAAGACAAAAGGCCGTGCAAGGCCACCGCACCGCGGATGATTTTGCTCGTGCTGGCGCCGTTGTGTGGCCAAAGAACATGCGCGAATGCTCGTGTCGGAAGGGTTGGTGTCCTGGCCCCGCGGGTGTCACGAATGCTCGGTTGCGAAGACCATGGGACCAGAGCCATGGCACGTCGGATGATGGCTCCAGCTGGCGCCCCGGCACTTTCTGTGGCATTGATGCTCGGTTTCAAAGACAAACGTGCGCAGGGCCAGGGGACCGCGGATGACTGCTCGTGCTGGCCCCGTTGGGCGGCATTGATGGTCGGTTGCAAAGAAAATGCGCGATTGCTCGTGTCGGGGCCTGGCAAGCCAAGGCCAAGCGAGCCATGGCAACGCGGATGATGGCTCGCTAGTGCTGGCGCCGTGCACAGTGGCCTCGCACACTCGCCCTGCACGCTTCCCTTGCACGCAGCCTTGCACACTAGCCTCGCATGCGAGCCTTGCACCCTAGCCATGCAAACTAGCCTTGCACGGTAGCCATGCACACAAGCCGTGCACATTAGCCATGCGCACAAGCCCCGCACACTAGCCTTGCGCACAACCCTTGCACACAAGCAATGCACACAAGCCTTGCACTCAAGCAATGCACACAAGCCCTGGACACTAGCCTTGCACACGGGCCTGGCACACAAGCCTTGGGCACTAGCCTTGCGCACTAGCGTTCCACATGAGCCTTGCACACTAGCCTTGGACACTAGCCTTGCACACAGGCCTTGCACACTAGGCATGCTTGGGCGAGCTGATCCCGCATCAAGTCGACGGGTGTAGGCATTCTTGGGCGCAGATCCCGCATCGTCTCGTCGCGTCTGGGCGCAAACACGTCGCGTCTCGTTGCGTCTTCAGAAGTCGTCGCTAACAGCACCTTTGGTTGCCACTGGTGGTTAGGCTGGTTGGTTGCGCAAACCCTATAGGAGGGTGGCATGCTGGTGGGCGTTTTTGCCCGGATAGGCACTAGAATGTGCAGATTTTGGGCGTTTTTGCCTGGATAGGCTAAGGAATGGGCATGCTTTGGGCGTTTTTGCCCGGATAGGCACCGGAATGCTTGGCCTTGGCTTGTCCTAGCAAGGCATTGCTGGGTTGGGCTCCCTTGGCCTTTTGGGCGCCTTGGACGATGTCTTGCGAAGACCATGGGCACAAGGCCATGGCATATGGTGAGGAAAGGGCCACGGTTGCCAAGGTTAGGCACCGGAATGCTTGGCCTTGGCTTGCCAAAGCAGGGCATTGCTGGGTTGGGCTCCCTTGGCCTTCCGGGCGCCTTGGACACTGTCTTGGGAAGACCATGGGCACAAGGCCATGGCATATGGTGGGGAATGGACCACGGTTGCCAAGGCTAGGCATATAGAGAGGAATTGCATTTTTGCCCGGATAGGCACCGGAATGCTTGGCCTTGGCTTGCCATAGCAGGGCATTGCTGGGTTGGGCTCCCTTGGCCTTCCGGGGGCCTTGGACGCTGTCTTGGGAAGACCATGGGCACAAGGCCATGGCATATAGTGAGGAATGGACCACGGTTGGCAAGGCTAGGCATATAGAGAGGAATGGACCACGGTTGCCAAGGTTGCGCAAGTTTTGGGCATTTTTTGCCCGGATATGCCCAAGTATGCCCCGATAGGCCCGTTACGCCCCGGTATGAACGCGTATGCCCGGATAGACTCGGTATGCCTTGGGATACATGCGTATGCCCCGATAGGCTTGGTACGCCCCGATATGCGCACGTGTGCCCCAGTAGGGCTCGGTATGCCCCGGTATGTACGCGTGTGCCCCGATAGGCCCGGTATGCCCCGATATGCACACGTGTGCCCCAATAGGGGTCGGTATGCCCCGGTAGGTACGCGTGTGCCCCGTAATGCACGTTTCGCAGATCTCCCCGCATGTCCCGCCCCTATATGTAATACTTACTTACTTACTTACTTTCTTTCTTGCTTGCTTGCTTGCTTGCAATGGTTGGGAGTGCCCGGCATGCCCCGCTGCAGAGACCAAGGGCGCAATGACTTGGCACCGCGGATGCCGGGACTCCGGCACTTCCCGTGGCACTGATGGTTGGTTCCAAAGACAAAAGGCCGTGCAAGGCCACCGCACCGCGGATGATTTTGCTCGTGCTGGCGCCGTTGTGTGGCCAAAGAACATGCGCGAATGCTCGTGTCGGAAGGGTTGGTGTCCTGGCCCCGCGGGTGTCACGAATGCTCGGTTGCGAAGACCATGGGACCAGAGCCATGGCACGTCGGATGATGGCTCCAGCTGGCGCCCCGGCACTTTCTGTGGCATTGATGCTCGGTTTCAAAGACAAACGTGCGCAGTGCCAGGGGACCGCGGATGACTGCTCGTGCTGGCCCCGTTGGGCGGCATTGATGGTCGGTTGCAAAGAAAATGCGCGATTGCTCGTGTCGGGGCCCGGCAAGCCAAGGCCAAGCGAGCCATGGCACGTCGGATGATGGCTCCAGCTGGCGCCCCGGCACTTTCTGTGGCATTGATGCTCGGTTTCAAAGACAAACGTGCGCAGGGCCAGGGGACCGCGGATGACTGCTCGTGCTGGCCCCGTTGGGCGGCATTGATGGTCGGTTGCAAAGAAAATGCGCGATTGCTCGTGTCGGGGCCTGGCAAGCCAAGGCCAAGCGAGCCATGGCAACGCGGATGATGGCTCGCTAGTGCTGGCGCCGTGCACAGTGGCCTCGCACACTCGCCCTGCACGCTTCCCTTGCACGCAGCCTTGCACACTAGCCTCGCATGCGAGCCTTGCACCCTAGCCATGCAAACTAGCCTTGCACGGTAGCCATGCACACAAGCCGTGCACATTAGCCATGCGCACAAGCCCCGCACACTAGCCTTGCGCACAACCCTTGCACACAAGCCATGCACTCGAGCAATGCACACAAGCCTTGCACTCAAGCAATGCACACAAGCCCTGGACACTAGCCTTGCACACGGGCCTGGCACACAAGCCTTGGGCACTAGCCTTGCGCACTAGCGTTCCACATGAGCCTTGCACACTAGCCTTGGACACTAGCCTTGCACACAGGCCTTGCACACTAGGCATGCTTGGGCGAGCTGATCCCGCATCAAGTCGACGGGTCTAGGCATTCTTGGGCGCAGATCCCGCATCGTCTCGTCGCGTCTGGGCGCAAACACGTCGCGTCTCGTTGCGTCTTCAGAAGTCGTCGCTAACAGCACCTTTGGTTGCCACTGGTGGTTAGGCTGGTTGGTTGCGCAAACCCTATAGGAGGGTGGCATGCTGGTGGGCGTTTTTGCCCGGATAGGCACTAGAATGTGCAGATTTTGGGCGTTTTTGCCTGGATAGGCTAAGGAATGGGCATGCTTTGGGCGTTTTTGCCCGGATAGGCACCGGAATGCTTGGCCTTGGCTTGTCCTAGCAAGGCATTGCTGGGTTGGGCTCCCTTGGCCTTTTGGGCGCCTTGGACGATGTCTTGCGAAGACCATGGGCACAAGGCCATGGCATATGGTGAGGAAAGGACCACGGTTGCCAAGGTTAGGCACCGGAATGCTTGGCCTTGGCTTGCCAAAGCAGGGCATTGCTGGGTTGGGCTCCCTTGGCCTTCCGGGCGCCTTGGACACTGTCTTGGGAAGACCATGGGCACAAGGCCATGGCATATGGTGGGGAATGGACCACGGTTGCCAAGGCTAGGCATATAGAGAGGAATTGCATTTTTGCCCGGATAGGCACCGGAATGCTTGGCCTTGGCTTGCCATAGCAGGGCATTGCTGGGTTGGGCTCCCTTGGCCTTCCGGGGGCCTTGGACGCTGTCTTGGGAAGACCATGGGCACAAGGCCATGGCATATAGTGAGGAATGGACCACGGTTGGCAAGGCTAGGCATATAGAGAGGAATGGACCACGGTTGCCAAGGTTGCGCAAGTTTTGGGCATTTTTTGCCCGGATATGCCCAAGTATGCCCCGATAGGCCCGTTACGCCCCGGTATGAACGCGTATGCCCGGATAGACTCGGTATGCCTTGGGATACATGCGTATGCCCCGATAGGCTTGGTACGCCCCGATATGCGCACGTGTGCCCCAGTAGGGCTCGGTATGCCCCGGTATGTACGCGTGTGCCCCGATAGGCCCGGTATGCCCCGATATGCACACGTGTGCCCCAATAGGGGTCGGTATGCCCCGGTAGGTACGCGTGTGCCCCGTAATGCACGTTTCGCAGATCTCCCCGCATGTCCCGCCCCTATATGTAATACTTACTTACTTACTTACTTTCTTTCTTGCTTGCTTGCTTGCTTGCAATGGTTGGGAGTGCCCGGCATGCCCCGCTGCAGAGACCAAGGGCGCAATGACTTGGCACCGCGGATGCCGGGACTCCGGCACTTCCCGTGGCACTGATGGTTGGTTCCAAAGACAAAAGGCCGTGCAAGGCCACCACACCGCGGATGATTTTGCTCGTGCTGGCGCCGTTGTGTGGCCAAAGAACATGCGCGAATGCTCGTGTCGGAAGGGTTGGTGTCCTGGCCCCGCGGGTGTCACGAATGCTCGGTTGCGAAGACCATGGGACCAGAGCCATGGCACGTCGGATGATGGCTCCAGCTGGCGCCCCGGCACTTTCTGTGGCATTGATGCTCGGTTTCAAAGACAAACGTGCGCAGGGCCAGGGGACCGCGGATGACTGCTCGTGCTGGCCCCGTTGGGCGGCATTGATGGTCGGTTGCAAAGAAAATGCGCGATTGCTCGTGTCGGGGCCTGGCAAGCCAAGGCCAAGCGAGCCATGACAACGCGGATGATGGCTCCAGCTGGCGCCCCGGCACTTTCTGTGGCATTGATGCTCGGTTTCGAAGACAAACGTGCGCAGGGCCAGGGGACCGCGGAGGACTGCTCGTGCTGGCCCCGTTGGGCGGCATTGATGGTGTGTTGCAGAGAGCATGTGCGATTGCAAGTGTCGGCCGGGTTTGGGTTCCCTTGGGCTTTCGGGTGCCTTGGACGCTGTCTTGCGAAGACCATGGGCACAAGGCCCCGTCCTGGCCCCTTGTTCGATTCGCTCTCGTCTTGCGCTTGCTTCCAAGGTCCTCCATGACCTTCCCCATGGCCTTGCTAGATCCCCCCCATGACGCATGACCTCTGTCCGTTGATTGGTTTTGAGTGCACACCATGCCCGGCTTGGCACCGTGTTGTCGCGTGAGTGGCATTTGGATCGTGCATGCTGGTGGGCTACCTGCCAATGCGCACAAGCCTTGCACACTAGCCTTGCGCACGAGCCTTGCACAAAAGCCTTGGACACAAGCCTT
>NW_027519988.1:0-5000 GCF_043159265.1 Tasmannia lanceolata | reverse complement strand
CCCGGTAGGTACGCGTGTGCCCCGTAATGCACGTTTCGCAGATCTCCCCGCATGTCCCGCCCCTATATGTAATACTTACTTACTTACTTACTTTCTTTCTTGCTTGCTTGCTTGCTTGCAATGGTTGGGAGTGCCCGGCATGCCCCGCTGCAGAGACCAAGGGCGCAATGACTTGGCACCGCGGATGCCGGGACTCCGGCACTTCCCGTGGCACTGATGGTTGGTTCCAAAGACAAAAGGCCGTGCAAGGCCACCGCACCGCGGATGATTTTGCTCGTGCTGGCGCCGTTGTGTGGCCAAAGAACATGCGCGAATGCTCGTGTCGGAAGGGTTGGTGTCCTGGCCCCGCGGGTGTCACGAATGCTCGGTTGCGAAGACCATGGGACCAGAGCCATGGCACGTCGGATGATGGCTCCAGCTGGCGCCCCGGCACTTTCTGTGGCATTGATGCTCGGTTTCAAAGACAAACGTGCGCAGGGCCAGGGGACCGCGGATGACTGCTCGTGCTGGCCCCGTTGGGCGGCATTGATGGTCGGTTGCAAAGAAAATGCGCGATTGCTCGTGTCGGGGCCCGGCAAGCCAAGGCCAAGCGAGCCATGGCACGTCGGATGATGGCTCCAGCTGGCGCCCCGGCACTTTCTGTGGCATTGATGCTCGGTTTCAAAGACAAACGTGCGCAGGGCCAGGGGACCGCGGATGACTGCTCGTGCTGGCCCCGTTGGGCGGCATTGATGGTCGGTTGCAAAGAAAATGCGCGATTGCTCGTGTCGGGGCCTGGCAAGCCAAGGCCAAGCGAGCCATGGCAACGCGGATGATGGCTCGCTAGTGCTGGCGCCGTGCACAGTGGCCTCGCACACTCGCCCTGCACGCTTCCCTTGCACGCAGCCTTGCACACTAGCCTCGCATGCGAGCCTTGCACCCTAGCCATGCAAACTAGCCTTGCACGGTAGCCATGCACACAAGCCGTGCACATTAGCCATGCGCACAAGCCCCGCACACTAGCCTTGCGCACAACCCTTGCACACAAGCCATGCACTCGAGCAATGCACACAAGCCTTGCACTCAAGCAATGCACACAAGCCCTGGACACTAGCCTTGCACACGGGCCTGGCACACAAGCCTTGGGCACTAGCCTTGCGCACTAGCGTTCCACATGAGCCTTGCACACTAGCCTTGGACACTAGCCTTGCACACAGGCCTTGCACACTAGGCATGCTTGGGCGAGCTGATCCCGCATCAAGTCGACGGGTCTAGGCATTCTTGGGCGCAGATCCCGCATCGTCTCGTCGCGTCTGGGCGCAAACACGTCGCGTCTCGTTGCGTCTTCAGAAGTCGTCGCTAACAGCACCTTTGGTTGCCACTGGTGGTTAGGCTGGTTGGTTGCGCAAACCCTATAGGAGGGTGGCATGCTGGTGGGCGTTTTTGCCCGGATAGGCACTAGAATGTGCAGATTTTGGGCGTTTTTGCCTGGATAGGCTAAGGAATGGGCATGCTTTGGGCGTTTTTGCCCGGATAGGCACCGGAATGCTTGGCCTTGGCTTGTCCTAGCAAGGCATTGCTGGGTTGGGCTCCCTTGGCCTTTTGGGCGCCTTGGACGATGTCTTGCGAAGACCATGGGCACAAGGCCATGGCATATGGTGAGGAAAGGGCCACGGTTGCCAAGGTTAGGCACCGGAATGCTTGGCCTTGGCTTGCCAAAGCAGGGCATTGCTGGGTTGGGCTCCCTTGGCCTTCCGGGCGCCTTGGACACTGTCTTGGGAAGACCATGGGCACAAGGCCATGGCATATGGTGGGGAATGGACCACGGTTGCCAAGGCTAGGCATATAGAGAGGAATTGCATTTTTGCCCGGATAGGCACCGGAATGCTTGGCCTTGGCTTGCCATAGCAGGGCATTGCTGGGTTGGGCTCCCTTGGCCTTCCGGGGGCCTTGGACGCTGTCTTGGGAAGACCATGGGCACAAGGCCATGGCATATAGTGAGGAATGGACCACGGTTGGCAAGGCTAGGCATATAGAGAGGAATGGACCACGGTTGCCAAGGTTGCGCAAGTTTTGGGCATTTTTTGCCCGGATATGCCCAAGTATGCCCCGATAGGCCCGTTACGCCCCGGTATGAACGCGTATGCCCGGATAGACTCGGTATGCCTTGGGATACATGCGTATGCCCCGATAGGCTTGGTACGCCCCGATATGCGCACGTGTGCCCCAGTAGGGCTCGGTATGCCCCGGTATGTACGCGTGTGCCCCGATAGGCCCGGTATGCCCCGATATGCACACGTGTGCCCCAATAGGGGTCGGTATGCCCCGGTAGGTACGCGTGTGCCCCGTAATGCACGTTTCGCAGATCTCCCCGCATGTCCCGCCCCTATATGTAATACTTACTTACTTACTTACTTTCTTTCTTGCTTGCTTGCTTGCTTGCAATGGTTGGGAGTGCCCGGCATGCCCCGCTGCAGAGACCAAGGGCGCAATGACTTGGCACCGCGGATGCCGGGACTCCGGCACTTCCCGTGGCACTGATGGTTGGTTCCAAAGACAAAAGGCCGTGCAAGGCCACCGCACCGCGGATGATTTTGCTCGTGCTGGCGCCGTTGTGTGGCCAAAGAACATGCGCGAATGCTCGTGTCGGAAGGGTTGGTGTCCTGGCCCCGCGGGTGTCACGAATGCTCGGTTGCGAAGACCATGGGACCAGAGCCATGGCACGTCGGATGATGGCTCCAGCTGGCGCCCCGGCACTTTCTGTGGCATTGATGCTCGGTTTCAAAGACAAACGTGCGCAGGGCCAGGGGACCGCGGATGACTGCTCGTGCTGGCCCCGTTGGGCGGCATTGATGGTCGGTTGCAAAGAAAATGCGCGATTGCTCGTGTCGGGGCCCGGCAAGCCAAGGCCAAGCGAGCCATGGCACGTCGGATGATGGCTCCAGCTGGCGCCCCGGCACTTTCTGTGGCATTGATGCTCGGTTTCAAAGACAAACGTGCGCAGGGCCAGGGGACCGCGGAGGACTGCTCGTGCTGGCCCCGTTGGGCGGCATTGATGGTCGGTTGCAAAGAAAATGCGCGATTGCTCGTGTCGGGGCCTGGCAAGCCAAGGCCAAGCGAGCCATGGCAACGCGGATGATGGCTCGCTAGTGCTGGCGCCGTGCACAGTGGCCTCGCACACTCGCCCTGCACGCTTCCCTTGCACGCAGCCTTGCACACTAGCCTCGCATGCGAGCCTTGCACCCTAGCCATGCAAACTAGCCTTGCACGGTAGCCATGCACACAAGCCGTGCACATTAGCCATGCGCACAAGCCCCGCACACTAGCCTTGCGCACAACCCTTGCACACAAGCCATGCACTCGAGCAATGCACACAAGCCTTGCACTCAAGCAATGCACACAAGCCCTGGACACTAGCCTTGCACACGGGCCTGGCACACAAGCCTTGGGCACTAGCCTTGCGCACTAGCGTTCCACATGAGCCTTGCACACTAGCCTTGGACACTAGCCTTGCACACAGGCCTTGCACACTAGGCATGCTTGGGCGAGCTGATCCCGCATCAAGTCGACGGGTCTAGGCATTCTTGGGCGCAGATCCCGCATCGTCTCGTCGCGTCTGGGCGCAAACACGTCGCGTCTCGTTGCGTCTTCAGAAGTCGTCGCTAACAGCACCTTTGGTTGCCACTGGTGGTTAGGCTGGTTGGTTGCGCAAACCCTATAGGAGGGTGGCATGCTGGTGGGCGTTTTTGCCCGGATAGGCACTAGAATGTGCAGATTTTGGGCGTTTTTGCCTGGATAGGCTAAGGAATGGGCATGCTTTGGGCGTTTTTGCCCGGATAGGCACCGGAATGCTTGGCCTTGGCTTGTCCTAGCAAGGCATTGCTGGGTTGGGCTCCCTTGGCCTTTTGGGCGCCTTGGACGATGTCTTGCGAAGACCATGGGCACAAGGCCATGGCATATGGTGAGGAAAGGACCACGGTTGCCAAGGTTAGGCACCGGAATGCTTGGCCTTGGCTTGCCAAAGCAGGGCATTGCTGGGTTGGGCTCCCTTGGCCTTCCGGGCGCCTTGGACACTGTCTTGGGAAGACCATGGGCACAAGGCCATGGCATATGGTGGGGAATGGACCACGGTTGCCAAGGCTAGGCATATAGAGAGGAATTGCATTTTTGCCCGGATAGGCACCGGAATGCTTGGCCTTGGCTTGCCATAGCAGGGCATTGCTGGGTTGGGCTCCCTTGGCCTTCCGGGGGCCTTGGACGCTGTCTTGGGAAGACCATGGGCACAAGGCCATGGCATATAGTGAGGAATGGACCACGGTTGGCAAGGCTAGGCATATAGAGAGGAATGGACCACGGTTGCCAAGGTTGCGCAAGTTTTGGGCATTTTTTGCCCGGATATGCCCAAGTATGCCCCGATAGGCCCGTTACGCCCCGGTATGAACGCGTATGCCCGGATAGACTCGGTATGCCTTGGGATACATGCGTATGCCCCGATAGGCTTGGTACGCCCCGATATGCGCACGTGTGCCCCAGTAGGGCTCGGTATGCCCCGGTATGTACGCGTGTGCCCCGATAGGCCCGGTATGCCCCGATATGCACACGTGTGCCCCAATAGGGGTCGGTATGCCCCGGTAGGTACGCGTGTGCCCCGTAATGCACGTTTCGCAGATCTCCCCGCATGTCCCGCCCCTATATGTAATACTTACTTACTTACTTACTTTCTTTCTTGCTTGCTTGCTTGCTTGCAATGGTTGGGAGTGCCCGGCATGCCCCGCTGCAGAGACCAAGGGCGCAATGACTTGGCACCGCGGATGCCGGGACTCCGGCACTTCCCGTGGCACTGATGGTTGGTTCCAAAGACAAAAGGCCGTGCAAGGCCACCGCACCGCGGATGATTTTGCTCGTGCTGGCGCCGTTGTGTGGCCAAAGAACATGCGCGAATGCTCGTGTCGGAAGGGTTGGTGTCCTGGCCCCGCGGGTGTCACGAATGCTCGGTTGCGAAGACCATGGGACCAGAGCCA
>NW_027519987.1:22500-25803 GCF_043159265.1 Tasmannia lanceolata | reverse complement strand
CACGAGCAGTCATCCGCGGTCCCCT
Organism: Tasmannia lanceolata; assembly: GCF_043159265.1. Taxonomy (NCBI): domain Eukaryota; kingdom Viridiplantae; phylum Streptophyta; class Magnoliopsida; order Canellales; family Winteraceae; genus Tasmannia; species Tasmannia lanceolata. The sequence continues at coordinate 25,778 of NW_027519987.1, read as the reverse complement.
GGCCCTGCGCACGTTTGTCTTTGAAACCGAGCATCAATGCCACAGAAAGTGCCGGGGCGCCAGCTGGAGCCATCATCCGACGTGCCATGGCTCTGGTCCCATGGTCTTCGCAACCGAGCATTCGTGACACCCGCGGGGCCAGGACACCAACCCTTCCGACACGAGCATTCGCGCATGTTCTTTGGCCACACAACGGCGCCAGCACGAGCAAAATCATCCGCGGTGCGGTGGCCTTGCACGGCCTTTTGTCTTTGGAACCAACCATCAGTGCCACGGGAAGTGCCGGAGTCCCGGCATCCGCGGTGCCAAGTCATTGCGCCCTTGGTCTCTGCAGCGGGGCATGCCGGGCACTCCCAACCATTGCAAGCAAGCAAGCAAGCAAGAAAGAAAGTAAGTAAGTAAGTAAGTATTACATATAGGGGCGGGACATGCGGGGAGATCTGCGAAACGTGCATTACGGGGCACACGCGTACCTACCGGGGCATACCGACCCCTATTGGGGCACACGTGTGCATATCGGGGCATACCGGGCCTATCGGGGCACACGCGTACATACCGGGGCATACCGAGCCCTACTGGGGCACACGTGCGCATATCGGGGCGTACCAAGCCTATCGGGGCATACGCATGTATCCCAAGGCATACCGAGTCTATCCGGGCATACGCGTTCATACCGGGGCGTAACGGGCCTATCGGGGCATACTTGGGCATATCCGGGCAAAAAATGCCCAAAACTTGCGCAACCTTGGCAACCGTGGTCCATTCCTCTCTATATGCCTAGCCTTGCCAACCGTGGTCCATTCCTCACTATATGCCATGGCCTTGTGCCCATGGTCTTCCCAAGACAGCGTCCAAGGCCCCCGGAAGGCCAAGGGAGCCCAACCCAGCAATGCCCTGCTATGGCAAGCCAAGGCCAAGCATTCCGGTGCCTATCCGGGCAAAAATGCAATTCCTCTCTATATGCCTAGCCTTGGCAACCGTGGTCCATTCCCCACCATATGCCATGGCCTTGTGCCCATGGTCTTCCCAAGACAGTGTCCAAGGCGCCCGGAAGGCCAAGGGAGCCCAACCCAGCAATGCCCTGCTTTGGCAAGCCAAGGCCAAGCATTCCGGTGCCTAACCTTGGCAACCGTGGCCCTTTCCTCACCATATGCCATGGCCTTGTGCCCATGGTCTTCGCAAGACATCGTCCAAGGCGCCCAAAAGGCCAAGGGAGCCCAACCCAGCAATGCCTTGCTAGGACAAGCCAAGGCCAAGCATTCCGGTGCCTATCCGGGCAAAAACGCCCAAAGCATGCCCATTCCTTAGCCTATCCAGGCAAAAACGCCCAAAATCTGCACATTCTAGTGCCTATCCGGGCAAAAACGCCCACCAGCATGCCACCCTCCTATAGGGTTTGCGCAACCAACCAGCCTAACCACCAGTGGCAACCAAAGGTGCTGTTAGCGACGACTTCTGAAGACGCAACGAGACGCGACGTGTTTGCGCCCAGACGCGACGAGACGATGCGGGATCTGCGCCCAAGAATGCCTAGACCCGTCGACTTGATGCGGGATCAGCTCGCCCAAGCATGCCTAGTGTGCAAGGCCTGTGTGCAAGGCTAGTGTCCAAGGCTAGTGTGCAAGGCTCATGTGGAACGCTAGTGCGCAAGGCTAGTGCCCAAGGCTTGTGTGCCAGGCCCGTGTGCAAGGCTAGTGTCCAGGGCTTGTGTGCATTGCTTGAGTGCAAGGCTTGTGTGCATTGCTCGAGTGCATGGCTTGTGTGCAAGGGTTGTGCGCAAGGCTAGTGTGCGGGGCTTGTGCGCATGGCTAATGTGCACGGCTTGTGTGCATGGCTACCGTGCAAGGCTAGTTTGCATGGCTAGGGTGCAAGGCTCGCATGCGAGGCTAGTGTGCAAGGCTGCGTGCAAGGGAAGCGTGCAGGGCGAGTGTGCGAGGCCACTGTGCACGGCGCCAGCACTAGCGAGCCATCATCCGCGTTGCCATGGCTCGCTTGGCCTTGGCTTGCCAGGCCCCGACACGAGCAATCGCGCATTTTCTTTGCAACCGACCATCAATGCCGCCCAACGGGGCCAGCACGAGCAGTCATCCGCGGTCCCCTGGCCCTGCGCACGTTTGTCTTTGAAACCGAGCATCAATGCCACAGAAAGTGCCGGGGCGCCAGCTGGAGCCATCATCCGACGTGCCATGGCTCGCTTGGCCTTGGCTTGCCGGGCCCCGACACGAGCAATCGCGCATTTTCTTTGCAACCGACCATCAATGCCGCCCAACGGGGCCAGCACGAGCAGTCATCCGCGGTCCCCTGGCCCTGCGCACGTTTGTCTTTGAAACCGAGCATCAATGCCACAGAAAGTGCCGGGGCGCCAGCTGGAGCCATCATCCGACGTGCCATGGCTCTGGTCCCATGGTCTTCGCAACCGAGCATTCGTGACACCCGCGGGGCCAGGACACCAACCCTTCCGACACGAGCATTCGCGCATGTTCTTTGGCCACACAACGGCGCCAGCACGAGCAAAATCATCCGCGGTGCGGTGGCCTTGCACGGCCTTTTGTCTTTGGAACCAACCATCAGTGCCACGGGAAGTGCCGGAGTCCCGGCATCCGCGGTGCCAAGTCATTGCGCCCTTGGTCTCTGCAGCGGGGCATGCCGGGCACTCCCAACCATTGCAAGCAAGCAAGCAAGCAAGAAAGAAAGTAAGTAAGTAAGTAAGTATTACATATAGGGGCGGGACATGCGGGGAGATCTGCGAAACGTGCATTACGGGGCACACGCGTACCTACCGGGGCATACCGACCCCTATTGGGGCACACGTGTGCATATCGGGGCATACCGGGCCTATCGGGGCACACGCGTACATACCGGGGCATACCGAGCCCTACTGGGGCACACGTGCGCATATCGGGGCGTACCAAGCCTATCGGGGCATACGCATGTATCCCAAGGCATACCGAGTCTATCCGGGCATACGCGTTCATACCGGGGCGTAACGGGCCTATCGGGGCATACTTGGGCATATCCGGGCAAAAAATGCCCAAAACTTGCGCAACCTTGGCAACCGTGGTCCATTCCTCTCTATATGCCTAGCCTTGCCAACCGTGGTCCATTCCTCACTATATGCCATGGCCTTGTGCCCATGGTCTTCCCAAGACAGCGTCCAAGGCCCCCGGAAGGCCAAGGGAGCCCAACCCAGCAATGCCCTGCTATGGCAAGCCAAGGCCAAGCATTCCGGTGCCTATCCGGGCAAAAATGCGATTCCTCTCTATATGCCTAGCCTTGGC
>NW_027519987.1:7500-12500 GCF_043159265.1 Tasmannia lanceolata | reverse complement strand
GGAGCCATCATCCGCGTTGTCATGGCTCGCTTGGCCTTGGCTTGCCAGGCCCCGACACGAGCAATCGCGCATTTTCTTTGCAACCGACCATCAATGCCGCCCAACGGGGCCAGCACGAGCAGTCATCCGCGGTCCCCTGGCCCTGCGCACGTTTGTCTTTGAAACCGAGCATCAATGCCACAGAAAGTGCCGGGGCGCCAGCTGGAGCCATCATCCGACGTGCCATGGCTCTGGTCCCATGGTCTTCGCAACCGAGCATTCGTGACACCCGCGGGGCCAGGACACCAACCCTTCCGACACGAGCATTCGCGCATGTTCTTTGGCCACACAACGGCGCCAGCACGAGCAAAATCATCCGCGGTGTGGTGGCCTTGCACGGCCTTTTGTCTTTGGAACCAACCATCAGTGCCACGGGAAGTGCCGGAGTCCCGGCATCCGCGGTGCCAAGTCATTGCGCCCTTGGTCTCTGCAGCGGGGCATGCCGGGCACTCCCAACCATTGCAAGCAAGCAAGCAAGCAAGAAAGAAAGTAAGTAAGTAAGTAAGTATTACATATAGGGGCGGGACATGCGGGGAGATCTGCGAAACGTGCATTACGGGGCACACGCGTACCTACCGGGGCATACCGACCCCTATTGGGGCACACGTGTGCATATCGGGGCATACCGGGCCTATCGGGGCACACGCGTACATACCGGGGCATACCGAGCCCTACTGGGGCACACGTGCGCATATCGGGGCGTACCAAGCCTATCGGGGCATACGCATGTATCCCAAGGCATACCGAGTCTATCCGGGCATACGCGTTCATACCGGGGCGTAACGGGCCTATCGGGGCATACTTGGGCATATCCGGGCAAAAAATGCCCAAAACTTGCGCAACCTTGGCAACCGTGGTCCATTCCTCTCTATATGCCTAGCCTTGCCAACCGTGGTCCATTCCTCACTATATGCCATGGCCTTGTGCCCATGGTCTTCCCAAGACAGCGTCCAAGGCCCCCGGAAGGCCAAGGGAGCCCAACCCAGCAATGCCCTGCTATGGCAAGCCAAGGCCAAGCATTCCGGTGCCTATCCGGGCAAAAATGCAATTCCTCTCTATATGCCTAGCCTTGGCAACCGTGGTCCATTCCCCACCATATGCCATGGCCTTGTGCCCATGGTCTTCCCAAGACAGTGTCCAAGGCGCCCGGAAGGCCAAGGGAGCCCAACCCAGCAATGCCCTGCTTTGGCAAGCCAAGGCCAAGCATTCCGGTGCCTAACCTTGGCAACCGTGGTCCTTTCCTCACCATATGCCATGGCCTTGTGCCCATGGTCTTCGCAAGACATCGTCCAAGGCGCCCAAAAGGCCAAGGGAGCCCAACCCAGCAATGCCTTGCTAGGACAAGCCAAGGCCAAGCATTCCGGTGCCTATCCGGGCAAAAACGCCCAAAGCATGCCCATTCCTTAGCCTATCCAGGCAAAAACGCCCAAAATCTGCACATTCTAGTGCCTATCCGGGCAAAAACGCCCACCAGCATGCCACCCTCCTATAGGGTTTGCGCAACCAACCAGCCTAACCACCAGTGGCAACCAAAGGTGCTGTTAGCGACGACTTCTGAAGACGCAACGAGACGCGACGTGTTTGCGCCCAGACGCGACGAGACGATGCGGGATCTGCGCCCAAGAATGCCTAGACCCGTCGACTTGATGCGGGATCAGCTCGCCCAAGCATGCCTAGTGTGCAAGGCCTGTGTGCAAGGCTAGTGTCCAAGGCTAGTGTGCAAGGCTCATGTGGAACGCTAGTGCGCAAGGCTAGTGCCCAAGGCTTGTGTGCCAGGCCCGTGTGCAAGGCTAGTGTCCAGGGCTTGTGTGCATTGCTTGAGTGCAAGGCTTGTGTGCATTGCTCGAGTGCATGGCTTGTGTGCAAGGGTTGTGCGCAAGGCTAGTGTGCGGGGCTTGTGCGCATGGCTAATGTGCACGGCTTGTGTGCATGGCTACCGTGCAAGGCTAGTTTGCATGGCTAGGGTGCAAGGCTCGCATGCGAGGCTAGTGTGCAAGGCTGCGTGCAAGGGAAGCGTGCAGGGCGAGTGTGCGAGGCCACTGTGCACGGCGCCAGCACTAGCGAGCCATCATCCGCGTTGCCATGGCTCGCTTGGCCTTGGCTTGCCAGGCCCCGACACGAGCAATCGCGCATTTTCTTTGCAACCGACCATCAATGCCGCCCAACGGGGCCAGCACGAGCAGTCATCCGCGGTCCCCTGGCCCTGCGCACGTTTGTCTTTGAAACCGAGCATCAATGCCACAGAAAGTGCCGGGGCGCCAGCTGGAGCCATCATCCGACGTGCCATGGCTCGCTTGGCCTTGGCTTGCCGGGCCCCGACACGAGCAATCGCGCATTTTCTTTGCAACCGACCATCAATGCCGCCCAACGGGGCCAGCACGAGCAGTCATCCGCGGTCCCCTGGCACTGCGCACGTTTGTCTTTGAAACCGAGCATCAATGCCACAGAAAGTGCCGGGGCGCCAGCTGGAGCCATCATCCGACGTGCCATGGCTCTGGTCCCATGGTCTTCGCAACCGAGCATTCGTGACACCCGCGGGGCCAGGACACCAACCCTTCCGACACGAGCATTCGCGCATGTTCTTTGGCCACACAACGGCGCCAGCACGAGCAAAATCATCCGCGGTGCGGTGGCCTTGCACGGCCTTTTGTCTTTGGAACCAACCATCAGTGCCACGGGAAGTGCCGGAGTCCCGGCATCCGCGGTGCCAAGTCATTGCGCCCTTGGTCTCTGCAGCGGGGCATGCCGGGCACTCCCAACCATTGCAAGCAAGCAAGCAAGCAAGAAAGAAAGTAAGTAAGTAAGTAAGTATTACATATAGGGGCGGGACATGCGGGGAGATCTGCGAAACGTGCATTACGGGGCACACGCGTACCTACCGGGGCATACCGACCCCTATTGGGGCACACGTGTGCATATCGGGGCATACCGGGCCTATCGGGGCACACGCGTACATACCGGGGCATACCGAGCCCTACTGGGGCACACGTGCGCATATCGGGGCGTACCAAGCCTATCGGGGCATACGCATGTATCCCAAGGCATACCGAGTCTATCCGGGCATACGCGTTCATACCGGGGCGTAACGGGCCTATCGGGGCATACTTGGGCATATCCGGGCAAAAAATGCCCAAAACTTGCGCAACCTTGGCAACCGTGGTCCATTCCTCTCTATATGCCTAGCCTTGCCAACCGTGGTCCATTCCTCACTATATGCCATGGCCTTGTGCCCATGGTCTTCCCAAGACAGCGTCCAAGGCCCCCGGAAGGCCAAGGGAGCCCAACCCAGCAATGCCCTGCTATGGCAAGCCAAGGCCAAGCATTCCGGTGCCTATCCGGGCAAAAATGCAATTCCTCTCTATATGCCTAGCCTTGGCAACCGTGGTCCATTCCCCACCATATGCCATGGCCTTGTGCCCATGGTCTTCCCAAGACAGTGTCCAAGGCGCCCGGAAGGCCAAGGGAGCCCAACCCAGCAATGCCCTGCTTTGGCAAGCCAAGGCCAAGCATTCCGGTGCCTAACCTTGGCAACCGTGGCCCTTTCCTCACCATATGCCATGGCCTTGTGCCCATGGTCTTCGCAAGACATCGTCCAAGGCGCCCAAAAGGCCAAGGGAGCCCAACCCAGCAATGCCTTGCTAGGACAAGCCAAGGCCAAGCATTCCGGTGCCTATCCGGGCAAAAACGCCCAAAGCATGCCCATTCCTTAGCCTATCCAGGCAAAAACGCCCAAAATCTGCACATTCTAGTGCCTATCCGGGCAAAAACGCCCACCAGCATGCCACCCTCCTATAGGGTTTGCGCAACCAACCAGCCTAACCACCAGTGGCAACCAAAGGTGCTGTTAGCGACGACTTCTGAAGACGCAACGAGACGCGACGTGTTTGCGCCCAGACGCGACGAGACGATGCGGGATCTGCGCCCAAGAATGCCTAGACCCGTCGACTTGATGCGGGATCAGCTCGCCCAAGCATGCCTAGTGTGCAAGGCCTGTGTGCAAGGCTAGTGTCCAAGGCTAGTGTGCAAGGCTCATGTGGAACGCTAGTGCGCAAGGCTAGTGCCCAAGGCTTGTGTGCCAGGCCCGTGTGCAAGGCTAGTGTCCAGGGCTTGTGTGCATTGCTTGAGTGCAAGGCTTGTGTGCATTGCTTGTGTGCAAGGGTTGTGCGCAAGGCTAGTGTGCGGGGCTTGTGCGCATGGCTAATGTGCACGGCTTGTGTGCATGGCTACCGTGCAAGGCTAGTTTGCATGGCTAGGGTGCAAGGCTCGCATGCGAGGCTAGTGTGCAAGGCTGCGTGCAAGGGAAGCGTGCAGGGCGAGTGTGCGAGGCCACTGTGCACGGCGCCAGCACTAGCGAGCCATCATCCGCGTTGCCATGGCTCGCTTGGCCTTGGCTTGCCAGGCCCCGACACGAGCAATCGCGCATTTTCTTTGCAACCGACCATCAATGCCGCCCAACGGGGCCAGCACGAGCAGTCATCCGCGGTCCCCTGGCCCTGCGCACGTTTGTCTTTGAAACCGAGCATCAATGCCACAGAAAGTGCCGGGGCGCCAGCTGGAGCCATCATCCGACGTGCCATGGCTCGCTTGGCCTTGGCTTGCCGGGCCCCGACACGAGCAATCGCGCATTTTCTTTGCAACCGACCATCAATGCCGCCCAACGGGGCCAGCACGAGCAGTCATCCGCGGTCCCCTGGCCCTGCGCACGTTTGTCTTTGAAACCGAGCATCAATGCCACAGAAAGTGCCGGGGCGCCAGCTGGAGCCATCATCCGACGTGCCATGGCTCTGGTCCCATGGTCTTCGCAACCGAGCATTCGTGACACCCGCGGGGCCAGGACACCAACCCTTCCGACACGAGCATTCGCGCATGTTCTTTGGCCACACAACGGCGCCAGCACGAGCAAAATCATCCGCGGTGCGGTGGCCTTGCACGGCCTTTTGTCTTTGGAACCAACCATCAGT
>NW_027519986.1:17500-22168 GCF_043159265.1 Tasmannia lanceolata | reverse complement strand
GACAAAAGGCCGTGCAAGGCCACCGCACCGCGGATGATTTTGCTCGTGCTGGCGCCGTTGTGTGGCCAAAGAACATGCGCGAATGCTCGTGTCGGAAGGGTTGGTGTCCTGGCCCCGCGGGTGTCACGAATGCTCGGTTGCGAAGACCATGGGACCAGAGCCATGGCACGTCGGATGATGGCTCCAGCTGGCGCCCCGGCACTTTCTGTGGCATTGATGCTCGGTTTCAAAGACAAACGTGCGCAGTGCCAGGGGACCGCGGATGACTGCTCGTGCTGGCCCCGTTGGGCGGCATTGATGGTCGGTTGCAAAGAAAATGCGCGATTGCTCGTGTCGGGGCCCGGCAAGCCAAGGCCAAGCGAGCCATGGCACGTCGGATGATGGCTCCAGCTGGCGCCCCGGCACTTTCTGTGGCATTGATGCTCGGTTTCAAAGACAAACGTGCGCAGGGCCAGGGGACCGCGGATGACTGCTCGTGCTGGCCCCGTTGGGCGGCATTGATGGTCGGTTGCAAAGAAAATGCGCGATTGCTCGTGTCGGGGCCTGGCAAGCCAAGGCCAAGCGAGCCATGGCAACGCGGATGATGGCTCGCTAGTGCTGGCGCCGTGCACAGCGGCCTCGCACACTCGCCCTGCACGCTTCCCTTGCACGCAGCCTCGCACACTAGCCATGCTCCGCTAGCCATGCACACCAGCCTTGCGCACAACCGCTGCACCCAAGCCATGCACTGAAGCAATGCACACAAGCCTTGCACACAAGCCTTGCACTCAAGCAATGCACACAAGCCTTGCACACTAGCCTTGCACACTAGCCTTGCACACAAGCCATGCGTTCAAGCCTTGGGCACTGGCCCTGCACACAAGCCTTGGGCACTAGCCTTGGACACTAGCCTTGCACACAGTCCTTGCACACTAGGCATGCTTGGGCGAGCTGATCCCGCATCAAGTCGACGGGTCTAGGCATTCTTGGGCGCAGATCCCGCATCGTCTCGTCGCGTCTGGGCGCAAACACGTCGCGTCTCGTTGCGTCTTCAGAAGTCGTCGCTAACAGCACCTTTGGTTGCCACTGGTGGTTAGGCTGGTTGGTTGCGCAAACCCTATAGGAGGGTGGCATGCTGGTGGGCGTTTTTGCCCGGATAGGCACTAGAATGTGCAGATTTTGGGCGTTTTTGCCTGGATAGGCTAAGGAATGGGCATGCTTTGGGCGTTTTTGCCCGGATAGGCACCGGAATGCTTGGCCTTGGCTTGTCCTAGCAAGGCATTGCTGGGTTGGGCTCCCTTGGCCTTTTGGGCGCCTTGGACGATGTCTTGCGAAGACCATGGGCACAAGGCCATGGCATATGGTGAGGAAAGGACCACGGTTGCCAAGGTTAGGCACCGGAATGCTTGGCCTTGGCTTGCCCTAGCAGGGCATTGCTGGGTTGGGCTCCCTTGGCCTTTTGGGCGCCTTGGACGATGTCTTGCGAAGACCATGGGCACAAGGCCATGGCATATGGTGAGGAAAGGACCACGGTTGCCAAGGTTAGGCACCGGAATGCTTGGCCTTGGCTTGCCAAAGCAGGGCATTGCTGGGTTGGGCTCCCTTGGCCTTCCGGGCGCCTTGGACACTGTCTTGGGAAGACCATGGGCACAAGGCCATGGCATATGGTGGGGAATGGACCACGGTTGCCAAGGCTAGGCATATAGAGAGGAATCGCATTTTTGCCCGGATAGGCACCGGAATGCTTGGCCTTGGCTTGCCATAGCAGGGCATTGCTGGGTTGGGCTCCCTTGGCCTTCCGGGGGCCTTGGACGCTGTCTTGGGAAGACCATGGGCACAAGGCCATGGCATATAGTGAGGAATGGACCACGGTTGGCAAGGCTAGGCATATAGAGAGGAATGGACCACGGTTGCCAAGGTTGCGCAAGTTTTGGGCATTTTTTGCCCGGATATGCCCAAGTATGCCCCGATAGGCCCGTTACGCCCCGGTATGAACGCGTATGCCCGGATAGACTCGGTATGCCTTGGGATACATGCGTATGCCCCGATAGGCTTGGTACGCCCCGATATGCGCACGTGTGCCCCAGTAGGGCTCGGTATGCCCCGGTATGCCCCGATATGCACACGTGTGCCCCAATAGGGGTCGGTATGCCCCGGTAGGTACGCGTGTGCCCCGTAATGCACGTTTCGCAGATCTCCCCGCATGTCCCGCCCCTATATGTAATACTTACTTACTTACTTACTTTCTTTCTTGCTTGCTTGCTTGCTTGCTTGCAATGGTTGGGAGTGCCCGGCATGCCCCGCTGCAGAGACCAAGGGCGCAATGACTTGGCACCGCGGATGCCGGGACTCCGGCACTTCCCGTGGCACTGATGGTTGGTTCCAAAGACAAAAGGCCGTGCAAGGCCACCGCACCGCGGATGATTTTGCTCGTGCTGGCGCCGTTGTGTGGCCAAAGAACATGCGCGAATGCTCGTGTCGGAAGGGTTGGTGTCCTGGCCCCGCGGGTGTCACGAATGCTCGGTTGCGAAGACCATGGGACCAGAGCCATGGCACGTCGGATGATGGCTCCAGCTGGCGCCCCGGCACTTTCTGTGGCATTGATGCTCGGTTTCAAAGACAAACGTGCGCAGTGCCAGGGGACCGCGGATGACTGCTCGTGCTGGCCCCGTTGGGCGGCATTGATGGTCGGTTGCAAAGAAAATGCGCGATTGCTCGTGTCGGGGCCCGGCAAGCCAAGGCCAAGCGAGCCATGGCACGTCGGATGATGGCTCCAGCTGGCGCCCCGGCACTTTCTGTGGCATTGATGCTCGGTTTCAAAGACAAACGTGCGCAGGGCCAGGGGACCGCGGATGACTGCTCGTGCTGGCCCCGTTGGGCGGCATTGATGGTCGGTTGCAAAGAAAATGCGCGATTGCTCGTGTCGGGGCCTGGCAAGCCAAGGCCAAGCGAGCCATGGCAACGCGGATGATGGCTCGCTAGTGCTGGCGCCGTGCACAGTGGCCTCGCACACTCGCCCTGCACGCTTCCCTTGCACGCAGCCTTGCACACTAGCCTCGCATGCGAGCCTTGCACCCTAGCCATGCAAACTAGCCTTGCACGGTAGCCATGCACACAAGCCGTGCACATTAGCCATGCGCACAAGCCCCGCACACTAGCCTTGCGCACAACCCTTGCACACAAGCCATGCACTCGAGCAATGCACACAAGCCTTGCACTCAAGCAATGCACACAAGCCCTGGACACTAGCCTTGCACACGGGCCTGGCACACAAGCCTTGGGCACTAGCCTTGCGCACTAGCGTTCCACATGAGCCTTGCACACTAGCCTTGGACACTAGCCTTGCACACAGGCCTTGCACACTAGGCATGCTTGGGCGAGCTGATCCCGCATCAAGTCGACGGGTCTAGGCATTCTTGGGCGCAGATCCCGCATCGTCTCGTCGCGTCTGGGCGCAAACACGTCGCGTCTCGTTGCGTCTTCAGAAGTCGTCGCTAACAGCACCTTTGGTTGCCACTGGTGGTTAGGCTGGTTGGTTGCGCAAACCCTATAGGAGGGTGGCATGCTGGTGGGCGTTTTTGCCCGGATAGGCACTAGAATGTGCAGATTTTGGGCGTTTTTGCCTGGATAGGCTAAGGAATGGGCATGCTTTGGGCGTTTTTGCCCGGATAGGCACCGGAATGCTTGGCCTTGGCTTGTCCTAGCAAGGCATTGCTGGGTTGGGCTCCCTTGGCCTTTTGGGCGCCTTGGACGATGTCTTGCGAAGACCATGGGCACAAGGCCATGGCATATGGTGAGGAAAGGACCACGGTTGCCAAGGTTAGGCACCGGAATGCTTGGCCTTGGCTTGCCAAAGCAGGGCATTGCTGGGTTGGGCTCCCTTGGCCTTCCGGGCGCCTTGGACACTGTCTTGGGAAGACCATGGGCACAAGGCCATGGCATATGGTGGGGAATGGACCACGGTTGCCAAGGCTAGGCATATAGAGAGGAATTGCATTTTTGCCCGGATAGGCACCGGAATGCTTGGCCTTGGCTTGCCATAGCAGGGCATTGCTGGGTTGGGCTCCCTTGGCCTTCCGGGGGCCTTGGACGCTGTCTTGGGAAGACCATGGGCACAAGGCCATGGCATATAGTGAGGAATGGACCACGGTTGGCAAGGCTAGGCATATAGAGAGGAATGGACCACGGTTGCCAAGGTTGCGCAAGTTTTGGGCATTTTTTGCCCGGATATGCCCAAGTATGCCCCGATAGGCCCGTTACGCCCCGGTATGAACGCGTATGCCCGGATAGACTCGGTATGCCTTGGGATACATGCGTATGCCCCGATAGGCTTGGTACGCCCCGATATGCGCACGTGTGCCCCAGTAGGGCTCGGTATGCCCCGGTATGTACGCGTGTGCCCCGATAGGCCCGGTATGCCCCGATATGCACACGTGTGCCCCAATAGGGGTCGGTATGCCCCGGTAGGTACGCGTGTGCCCCGTAATGCACGTTTCGCAGATCTCCCCGCATGTCCCGCCCCTATATGTAATACTTACTTACTTACTTACTTTCTTTCTTGCTTGCTTGCTTGCTTGCAATGGTTGGGAGTGCCCGGCATGCCCCGCTGCAGAGACCAAGGGCGCAATGACTTGGCACCGCGGATGCCGGGACTCCGGCACTTCCCGTGGCACTGATGGTTGGTTCCAA
>NW_027519986.1:0-7500 GCF_043159265.1 Tasmannia lanceolata | reverse complement strand
GTTGGGCTCCCTTGGCCTTTTGGGCGCCTTGGACGATGTCTTGCGAAGACCATGGGCACAAGGCCATGGCATATGGTGAGGAAAGGACCACGGTTGCCAAGGTTAGGCACCGGAATGCTTGGCCTTGGCTTGCCCTAGCAGGGCATTGCTGGGTTGGGCTCCCTTGGCCTTTTGGGCGCCTTGGACGATGTCTTGCGAAGACCATGGGCACAAGGCCATGGCATATGGTGAGGAAAGGACCACGGTTGCCAAGGTTAGGCACCGGAATGCTTGGCCTTGGCTTGCCAAAGCAGGGCATTGCTGGGTTGGGCTCCCTTGGCCTTCCGGGCGCCTTGGACACTGTCTTGGGAAGACCATGGGCACAAGGCCATGGCATATGGTGGGGAATGGACCACGGTTGCCAAGGCTAGGCATATAGAGAGGAATCGCATTTTTGCCCGGATAGGCACCGGAATGCTTGGCCTTGGCTTGCCATAGCAGGGCATTGCTGGGTTGGGCTCCCTTGGCCTTCCGGGGGCCTTGGACGCTGTCTTGGGAAGACCATGGGCACAAGGCCATGGCATATAGTGAGGAATGGACCACGGTTGGCAAGGCTAGGCATATAGAGAGGAATGGACCACGGTTGCCAAGGTTGCGCAAGTTTTGGGCATTTTTTGCCCGGATATGCCCAAGTATGCCCCGATAGGCCCGTTACGCCCCGGTATGAACGCGTATGCCCGGATAGACTCGGTATGCCTTGGGATACATGCGTATGCCCCGATAGGCTTGGTACGCCCCGATATGCGCACGTGTGCCCCAGTAGGGCTCGGTATGCCCCGGTATGTACGCGTGTGCCCCGATAGGCCCGGTATGCCCCGATATGCACACGTGTGCCCCAATAGGGGTCGGTATGCCCCGGTAGGTACGCGTGTGCCCCGTAATGCACGTTTCGCAGATCTCCCCGCATGTCCCGCCCCTATATGTAATACTTACTTACTTACTTTCTTTCTTTCTTGCTTGCTTGCTTGCTTGCAATGGTTGGGAGTGCCCGGCATGCCCCGCTGCAGAGACCAAGGGCGCAATGACTTGGCACCGCGGATGCCGGGACTCCGGCACTTCCCGTGGCACTGATGGTTGGTTCCAAAGACAAAAGGCCGTGCAAGGCCACCGCACCGCGGATGATTTTGCTCGTGCTGGCGCCGTTGTGTGGCCAAAGAACATGCGCGAATGCTCGTGTCGGAAGGGTTGGTGTCCTGGCCCCGCGGGTGTCACGAATGCTCGGTTGCGAAGACCATGGGACCAGAGCCATGGCACGTCGGATGATGGCTCCAGCTGGCGCCCCGGCACTTTCTGTGGCATTGATGCTCGGTTTCAAAGACAAACGTGCGCAGTGCCAGGGGACCGCGGATGACTGCTCGTGCTGGCCCCGTTGGGCGGCATTGATGGTCGGTTGCAAAGAAAATGCGCGATTGCTCGTGTCGGGGCCCGGCAAGCCAAGGCCAAGCGAGCCATGGCACGTCGGATGATGGCTCCAGCTGGCGCCCCGGCACTTTCTGTGGCATTGATGCTCGGTTTCAAAGACAAACGTGCGCAGGGCCAGGGGACCGCGGATGACTGCTCGTGCTGGCCCCGTTGGGCGGCATTGATGGTCGGTTGCAAAGAAAATGCGCGATTGCTCGTGTCGGGGCCTGGCAAGCCAAGGCCAAGCGAGCCATGGCAACGCGGATGATGGCTCGCTAGTGCTGGCGCCGTGCACAGTGGCCTCGCACACTCGCCCTGCACGCTTCCCTTGCACGCAGCCTTGCACACTAGCCTCGCATGCGAGCCTTGCACCCTAGCCATGCAAACTAGCCTTGCACGGTAGCCATGCACACAAGCCGTGCACATTAGCCATGCGCACAAGCCCCGCACACTAGCCTTGCGCACAACCCTTGCACACAAGCCATGCACTCGAGCAATGCACACAAGCCTTGCACTCAAGCAATGCACACAAGCCCTGGACACTAGCCTTGCACACGGGCCTGGCACACAAGCCTTGGGCACTAGCCTTGCGCACTAGCGTTCCACATGAGCCTTGCACACTAGCCTTGGACACTAGCCTTGCACACAGGCCTTGCACACTAGGCATGCTTGGGCGAGCTGATCCCGCATCAAGTCGACGGGTCTAGGCATTCTTGGGCGCAGATCCCGCATCGTCTCGTCGCGTCTGGGCGCAAACACGTCGCGTCTCGTTGCGTCTTCAGAAGTCGTCGCTAACAGCACCTTTGGTTGCCACTGGTGGTTAGGCTGGTTGGTTGCGCAAAC
The DNA here is from genome assembly GCF_043159265.1 of Tasmannia lanceolata. NCBI lineage: Eukaryota > Viridiplantae > Streptophyta > Magnoliopsida > Canellales > Winteraceae > Tasmannia > Tasmannia lanceolata. The sequence continues at coordinate 5,217 of NW_027519986.1, read as the reverse complement.
CCTATAGGAGGGTGGCATGCTGGTGGGCGTTTTTGCCCGGATAGGCACTAGAATGTGCAGATTTTGGGCGTTTTTGCCTGGATAGGCTAAGGAATGGGCATGCTTTGGGCGTTTTTGCCCGGATAGGCACCGGAATGCTTGGCCTTGGCTTGTCCTAGCAAGGCATTGCTGGGTTGGGCTCCCTTGGCCTTTTGGGCGCCTTGGACGATGTCTTGCGAAGACCATGGGCACAAGGCCATGGCATATGGTGAGGAAAGGACCACGGTTGCCAAGGTTAGGCACCGGAATGCTTGGCCTTGGCTTGCCAAAGCAGGGCATTGCTGGGTTGGGCTCCCTTGGCCTTCCGGGCGCCTTGGACACTGTCTTGGGAAGACCATGGGCACAAGGCCATGGCATATGGTGGGGAATGGACCACGGTTGCCAAGGCTAGGCATATAGAGAGGAATTGCATTTTTGCCCGGATAGGCACCGGAATGCTTGGCCTTGGCTTGCCATAGCAGGGCATTGCTGGGTTGGGCTCCCTTGGCCTTCCGGGGGCCTTGGACGCTGTCTTGGGAAGACCATGGGCACAAGGCCATGGCATATAGTGAGGAATGGACCACGGTTGGCAAGGCTAGGCATATAGAGAGGAATGGACCACGGTTGCCAAGGTTGCGCAAGTTTTGGGCATTTTTTGCCCGGATATGCCCAAGTATGCCCCGATAGGCCCGTTACGCCCCGGTATGAACGCGTATGCCCGGATAGACTCGGTATGCCTTGGGATACATGCGTATGCCCCGATAGGCTTGGTACGCCCCGATATGCGCACGTGTGCCCCAGTAGGGCTCGGTATGCCCCGGTATGTACGCGTGTGCCCCGATAGGCCCGGTATGCCCCGATATGCACACGTGTGCCCCAATAGGGGTCGGTATGCCCCGGTAGGTACGCGTGTGCCCCGTAATGCACGTTTCGCAGATCTCCCCGCATGTCCCGCCCCTATATGTAATACTTACTTACTTACTTACTTTCTTTCTTGCTTGCTTGCTTGCTTGCAATGGTTGGGAGTGCCCGGCATGCCCCGCTGCAGAGACCAAGGGCGCAATGACTTGGCACCGCGGATGCCGGGACTCCGGCACTTCCCGTGGCACTGATGGTTGGTTCCAAAGACAAAAGGCCGTGCAAGGCCACCGCACCGCGGATGATTTTGCTCGTGCTGGCGCCGTTGTGTGGCCAAAGAACATGCGCGAATGCTCGTGTCGGAAGGGTTGGTGTCCTGGCCCCGCGGGTGTCACGAATGCTCGGTTGCGAAGACCATGGGACCAGAGCCATGGCACGTCGGATGATGGCTCCAGCTGGCGCCCCGGCACTTTCTGTGGCATTGATGCTCGGTTTCAAAGACAAACGTGCGCAGGGCCAGGGGACCGCGGATGACTGCTCGTGCTGGCCCCGTTGGGCAGCATTGATGGTCGGTTGCAAAGAAAATGCGCGATTGCTCGTGTCGGGGCCCGGCAAGCCAAGGCCAAGCGAGCCATGGCACGTCGGATGATGGCTCCAGCTGGCGCCCCGGCACTTTCTGTGGCATTGATGCTCGGTTTCAAAGACAAACGTGCGCAGGGCCAGGGGACCGCGGATGACTGCTCGTGCTGGCCCCGTTGGGCGGCATTGATGGTCGGTTGCAAAGAAAATGCGCGATTGCTCGTGTCGGGGCCTGGCAAGCCAAGGCCAAGCGAGCCATGGCAACGCGGATGATGGCTCGCTAGTGCTGGCGCCGTGCACAGTGGCCTCGCACACTCGCCCTGCACGCTTCCCTTGCACGCAGCCTTGCACACTAGCCTCGCATGCGAGCCTTGCACCCTAGCCATGCAAACTAGCCTTGCACGGTAGCCATGCACACAAGCCGTGCACATTAGCCATGCGCACAAGCCCCGCACACTAGCCTTGCGCACAACCCTTGCACACAAGCCATGCACTCGAGCAATGCACACAAGCCTTGCACTCAAGCAATGCACACAAGCCCTGGACACTAGCCTTGCACACGGGCCTGGCACACAAGCCTTGGGCACTAGCCTTGCGCACTAGCGTTCCACATGAGCCTTGCACACTAGCCTTGGACACTAGCCTTGCACACAGGCCTTGCACACTAGGCATGCTTGGGCGAGCTGATCCCGCATCAAGTCGACGGGTCTAGGCATTCTTGGGCGCAGATCCCGCATCGTCTCGTCGCGTCTGGGCGCAAACACGTCGCGTCTCGTTGCGTCTTCAGAAGTCGTCGCTAACAGCACCTTTGGTTGCCACTGGTGGTTAGGCTGGTTGGTTGCGCAAACCCTATAGGAGGGTGGCATGCTGGTGGGCGTTTTTGCCCGGATAGGCACTAGAATGTGCAGATTTTGGGCGTTTTTGCCTGGATAGGCTAAGGAATGGGCATGCTTTGGGCGTTTTTGCCCGGATAGGCACCGGAATGCTTGGCCTTGGCTTGTCCTAGCAAGGCATTGCTGGGTTGGGCTCCCTTGGCCTTTTGGGCGCCTTGGACGATGTCTTGCGAAGACCATGGGCACAAGGCCATGGCATATGGTGAGGAAAGGACCACGGTTGCCAAGGTTAGGCACCGGAATGCTTGGCCTTGGCTTGCCAAAGCAGGGCATTGCTGGGTTGGGCTCCCTTGGCCTTCCGGGCGCCTTGGACACTGTCTTGGGAAGACCATGGGCACAAGGCCATGGCATATGGTGGGGAATGGACCACGGTTGCCAAGGCTAGGCATATAGAGAGGAATTGCATTTTTGCCCGGATAGGCACCGGAATGCTTGGCCTTGGCTTGCCATAGCAGGGCATTGCTGGGTTGGGCTCCCTTGGCCTTCCGGGGGCCTTGGACGCTGTCTTGGGAAGACCATGGGCACAAGGCCATGGCATATAGTGAGGAATGGACCACGGTTGGCAAGGCTAGGCATATAGAGAGGAATGGACCACGGTTGCCAAGGTTGCGCAAGTTTTGGGCATTTTTTGCCCGGATATGCCCAAGTATGCCCCGATAGGCCCGTTACGCCCCGGTATGAACGCGTATGCCCGGATAGACTCGGTATGCCTTGGGATACATGCGTATGCCCCGATATGCGCACGTGTGCCCCAGTAGGGCTCGGTATGCCCCGGTATGTACGCGTGTGCCCCGATAGGCCCGGTATGCCCCGATATGCACACGTGTGCCCCAATAGGGGTCGGTATGCCCCGGTAGGTACGCGTGTGCCCCGTAATGCACGTTTCGCAGATCTCCCCGCATGTCCCGCCCCTATATGTAATACTTACTTACTTACTTACTTTCTTTCTTGCTTGCTTGCTTGCTTGCAATGGTTGGGAGTGCCCGGCATGCCCCGCTGCAGAGACCAAGGGCGCAATGACTTGGCACCGCGGATGCCGGGACTCCGGCACTTCCCGTGGCACTGATGGTTGGTTCCAAAGACAAAAGGCCGTGCAAGGCCACCGCACCGCGGATGATTTTGCTCGTGCTGGCGCCGTTGTGTGGCCAAAGAACATGCGCGAATGCTCGTGTCGGAAGGGTTGGTGTCCTGGCCCCGCGGGTGTCACGAATGCTCGGTTGCGAAGACCATGGGACCAGAGCCATGGCACGTCGGATGATGGCTCCAGCTGGCGCCCCGGCACTTTCTGTGGCATTGATGCTCGGTTTCAAAGACAAACGTGCGCAGTGCCAGGGGACCGCGGATGACTGCTCGTGCTGGCCCCGTTGGGCGGCATTGATGGTCGGTTGCAAAGAAAATGCGCGATTGCTCGTGTCGGGGCCCGGCAAGCCAAGGCCAAGCGAGCCATGGCACGTCGGATGATGGCTCCAGCTGGCGCCCCGGCACTTTCTGTGGCATTGATGCTCGGTTTCAAAGACAAACGTGCGCAGGGCCAGGGGACCGCGGATGACTGCTCGTGCTGGCCCCGTTGGGCGGCATTGATGGTCGGTTGCAAAGAAAATGCGCGATTGCTCGTGTCGGGGCCTGGCAAGCCAAGGCCAAGCGAGCCATGGCAACGCGGATGATGGCTCGCTAGTGCTGGCGCCGTGCACAGTGGCCTCGCACACTCGCCCTGCACGCTTCCCTTGCACGCAGCCTTGCACACTAGCCTCGCATGCGAGCCTTGCACCCTAGCCATGCAAACTAGCCTTGCACGGTAGCCATGCACACAAGCCGTGCACATTAGCCATGCGCACAAGCCCCGCACACTAGCCTTGCGCACAACCCTTGCACACAAGCCATGCACTCGAGCAATGCACACAAGCCTTGCACTCAAGCAATGCACACAAGCCCTGGACACTAGCCTTGCACACGGGCCTGGCACACAAGCCTTGGGCACTAGCCTTGCGCACTAGCGTTCCACATGAGCCTTGCACACTAGCCTTGGACACTAGCCTTGCACACAGGCCTTGCACACTAGGCATGCTTGGGCGAGCTGATCCCGCATCAAGTCGACGGGTCTAGGCATTCTTGGGCGCAGATCCCGCATCGTCTCGTCGCGTCTGGGCGCAAACACGTCGCGTCTCGTTGCGTCTTCAGAAGTCGTCGCTAACAGCACCTTTGGTTGCCACTGGTGGTTAGGCTGGTTGGTTGCGCAAACCCTATAGGAGGGTGGCATGCTGGTGGGCGTTTTTGCCCGGATAGGCACTAGAATGTGCAGATTTTGGGCGTTTTTGCCTGGATAGGCTAAGGAATGGGCATGCTTTGGGCGTTTTTGCCCGGATAGGCACCGGAATGCTTGGCCTTGGCTTGTCCTAGCAAGGCATTGCTGGGTTGGGCTCCCTTGGCCTTTTGGGCGCCTTGGACGATGTCTTGCGAAGACCATGGGCACAAGGCCATGGCATATGGTGAGGAAAGGACCACGGTTGCCAAGGTTAGGCACCGGAATGCTTGGCCTTGGCTTGCCAAAGCAGGGCATTGCTGGGTTGGGCTCCCTTGGCCTTCCGGGCGCCTTGGACACTGTCTTGGGAAGACCATGGGCACAAGGCCATGGCATATGGTGGGGAATGGACCACGGTTGCCAAGGCTAGGCATATAGAGAGGAATTGCATTTTTGCCCGGATAGGCACCGGAATGCTTGGCCTTGGCTTGCCATAGCAGGGCATTGCTGGGTTGGGCTCCCTTGGCCTTCCGGGGGCCTTGGACGCTGTCTTGGGAAGACCATGGGCACAAGGCCATGGCATATAGTGAGGAATGGACCACAGTTGGCAAGGCTAGGCATATAGAGAGG
>NW_027519985.1:15000-17500 GCF_043159265.1 Tasmannia lanceolata | reverse complement strand
ATGTCTTGCGAAGACCATGGGCACAAGGCCATGGCATATGGTGAGGAAAGGACCACGGTTGCCAAGGTTAGGCACCGGAATGCTTGGCCTTGGCTTGCCCTAGCAGGGCATTGCTGGGTTGGGCTCCCTTGGCCTTTTGGGCGCCTTGGACGATGTCTTGCGAAGACCATGGGCACAAGGCCATGGCATATGGTGAGGAAAGGACCACGGTTGCCAAGGTTAGGCACCGGAATGCTTGGCCTTGGCTTGCCAAAGCAGGGCATTGCTGGGTTGGGCTCCCTTGGCCTTCCGGGCGCCTTGGACACTGTCTTGGGAAGACCATGGGCACAAGGCCATGGCATATGGTGGGGAATGGACCACGGTTGCCAAGGCTAGGCATATAGAGAGGAATCGCATTTTTGCCCGGATAGGCACCGGAATGCTTGGCCTTGGCTTGCCATAGCAGGGCATTGCTGGGTTGGGCTCCCTTGGCCTTCCGGGGGCCTTGGACGCTGTCTTGGGAAGACCATGGGCACAAGGCCATGGCATATAGTGAGGAATGGACCACGGTTGGCAAGGCTAGGCATATAGAGAGGAATGGACCACGGTTGCCAAGGTTGCGCAAGTTTTGGGCATTTTTTGCCCGGATATGCCCAAGTATGCCCCGATAGGCCCGTTACGCCCCGGTATGAACGCGTATGCCCGGATAGACTCGGTATGCCTTGGGATACATGCGTATGCCCCGATAGGCTTGGTACGCCCCGATATGCGCACGTGTGCCCCAGTAGGGCTCGGTATGCCCCGGTATGTACGCGTGTGCCCCGATAGGCCCGGTATGCCCTGATAGGCCCGGTATGCCCCGATATGCACACGTGTGCCCCAATAGGGGTCGGTATGCCCCGGTAGGTACGCGTGTGCCCCGTAATGCACGTTTCGCAGATCTCCCCGCATGTCCCGCCCCTATATGTAATACTTACTTACTTACTTACTTTCTTTCTTGCTTGCTTGCTTGCTTGCAATGGTTGGGAGTGCCCGGCATGCCCCGCTGCAGAGACCAAGGGCGCAATGACTTGGCACCGCGGATGCCGGGACTCCGGCACTTCCCGTGGCACTGATGGTTGGTTCCAAAGACAAAAGGCCGTGCAAGGCCACCGCACCGCGGATGATTTTGCTCGTGCTGGCGCCGTTGTGTGGCCAAAGAACATGCGCGAATGCTCGTGTCGGAAGGGTTGGTGTCCTGGCCCCGCGGGTGTCACGAATGCTCGGTTGCGAAGACCATGGGACCAGAGCCATGGCACGTCGGATGATGGCTCCAGCTGGCGCCCCGGCACTTTCTGTGGCATTGATGCTCGGTTTCAAAGACAAACGAGCGCAGGGCCAGGGGACCGCGGATGACTGCTCGTGCTGGCCCCGTTGGGCGGCATTGATGGTCGGTTGCAAAGAAAATGCGCGATTGCTCGTGTCGGGGCCTGGCAAGCCAAGGCCAAGCGAGCCATGGCAACGCGGATGATGGCTCCAGCTGGCGCCCCGGCACTTTCTGTGGCATTGATGCTCGGTTTCGAAGACAAACGTGCGCAGGGCCAGGGGACCGCGGAGGACTGCTCGTGCTGGCCCCGTTGGGCGGCATTGATGGTGTGTTGCAGAGAGCATGTGCGATTGCAAGTGTCGGCCGGGTTTGGGTTCCCTTGGGCTTTCGGGTGCCTTGGACGCTGTCTTGCGAAGACCATGGGCACAAGGCCCCGTCCTGGCCCCTTGTTCGATTCGCTCTCGTCTTGCGCTTGCTTCCAAGGTCCTCCATGACCTTCCCCATGGCCTTGCTAGATCCCCCCCATGACGCATGACCTCTGTCCGTTGATTGGTTTTGAGTGCACACCATGCCCGGCTTGGCACCGTGTTGTCGCGTGAGTGGCATTTGGATCGTGCATGCTGGTGGGCTACCTGCCAATGCGCACAAGCCTTGCACACTAGCCTTGCGCACGAGCCTTGCACAAAAGCCTTGGACACAAGCCTTGCGCACAAGCCATGCGCACAAGCCTTGGACGCTAGCCTTGCACACAAGCCATGCATACAAGCCTTGCTCACAAGCCTTGGGCACTGGCCCATCGCAGTAGCCTTGCACACAAGCCTTGCGCACTAGCTTTGGGCACGAGCCTTGCGCACTTGCCTTGGGCACTAGCCTTGCACACAACCCTTGGGAACTAGCCTTGCGCACCAGCCTTGCCCACAAGCCTTGCACACCAGCCTTGCACACTAGCCTTGCATACAAGCCTTGCACACTAGCCTTGCACACAGGCCATGCTCACTAGCCTTGGGCACTAGCCTTGCACACAGACCTTGGGCACTAGCCTTGCGCACTAGCCTTGCCCACGAGCCTTGCACACTAGCCTTGCACGCAGGCCTTGCACGCTAGGCATGCTTGGGCCAGCAGCTCCCGCATCAAGTCGGCGGGTGTAGGCACGGTTGGGCGCAGATCCCGCATCGCCTCGTCGCGTCTGGGCGCAAACCCGTCGCGTCTCGTTGC
>NW_027519985.1:0-5000 GCF_043159265.1 Tasmannia lanceolata | reverse complement strand
AAGACAAACGTGCGCAGTGCCAGGGGACCGCGGATGACTGCTCGTGCTGGCCCCGTTGGGCGGCATTGATGGTCGGTTGCAAAGAAAATGCGCGATTGCTCGTGTCGGGGCCCGGCAAGCCAAGGCCAAGCGAGCCATGGCACGTCGGATGATGGCTCCAGCTGGCGCCCCGGCACTTTCTGTGGCATTGATGCTCGGTTTCAAAGACAAACGTGCGCAGGGCCAGGGGACCGCGGATGACTGCTCGTGCTGGCCCCGTTGGGCGGCATTGATGGTCGGTTGCAAAGAAAATGCGCGATTGCTCGTGTCGGGGCCTGGCAAGCCAAGGCCAAGCGAGCCATGGCAACGCGGATGATGGCTCGCTAGTGCTGGCGCCGTGCACAGTGGCCTCGCACACTCGCCCTGCACGCTTCCCTTGCACGCAGCCTTGCACACTAGCCTCGCATGCGAGCCTTGCACCCTAGCCATGCAAACTAGCCTTGCACGGTAGCCATGCACACAAGCCGTGCACATTAGCCATGCGCACAAGCCCCGCACACTAGCCTTGCGCACAACCCTTGCACACAAGCCATGCACTCGAGCAATGCACACAAGCCTTGCACTCAAGCAATGCACACAAGCCCTGGACACTAGCCTTGCACACGGGCCTGGCACACAAGCCTTGGGCACTAGCCTTGCGCACTAGCGTTCCACATGAGCCTTGCACACTAGCCTTGGACACTAGCCTTGCACACAGGCCTTGCACACTAGGCATGCTTGGGCGAGCTGATCCCGCATCAAGTCGACGGGTCTAGGCATTCTTGGGCGCAGATCCCGCATCGTCTCGTCGCGTCTGGGCGCAAACACGTCGCGTCTCGTTGCGTCTTCAGAAGTCGTCGCTAACAGCACCTTTGGTTGCCACTGGTGGTTAGGCTGGTTGGTTGCGCAAACCCTATAGGAGGGTGGCATGCTGGTGGGCGTTTTTGCCCGGATAGGCACTAGAATGTGCAGATTTTGGGCGTTTTTGCCTGGATAGGCTAAGGAATGGGCATGCTTTGGGCGTTTTTGCCCGGATAGGCACCGGAATGCTTGGCCTTGGCTTGTCCTAGCAAGGCATTGCTGGGTTGGGCTCCCTTGGCCTTTTGGGCGCCTTGGACGATGTCTTGCGAAGACCATGGGCACAAGGCCATGGCATATGGTGAGGAAAGGACCACGGTTGCCAAGGTTAGGCACCGGAATGCTTGGCCTTGGCTTGCCAAAGCAGGGCATTGCTGGGTTGGGCTCCCTTGGCCTTCCGGGCGCCTTGGACACTGTCTTGGGAAGACCATGGGCACAAGGCCATGGCATATGGTGGGGAATGGACCACGGTTGCCAAGGCTAGGCATATAGAGAGGAATTGCATTTTTGCCCGGATAGGCACCGGAATGCTTGGCCTTGGCTTGCCATAGCAGGGCATTGCTGGGTTGGGCTCCCTTGGCCTTCCGGGGGCCTTGGACGCTGTCTTGGGAAGACCATGGGCACAAGGCCATGGCATATAGTGAGGAATGGACCACGGTTGGCAAGGCTAGGCATATAGAGAGGAATGGACCACGGTTGCCAAGGTTGCGCAAGTTTTGGGCATTTTTTGCCCGGATATGCCCAAGTATGCCCCGATAGGCCCGTTACGCCCCGGTATGAACGCGTATGCCCGGATTGACTCGGTATGCCTTGGGATACATGCGTATGCCCCGATAGGCTTGGTACGCCCCGATATGCGCACGTGTGCCCCAGTAGGGCTCGGTATGCCCCGGTATGTACGCGTGTGCCCCGATAGGCCCGGTATGCCCCGATATGCACACGTGTGCCCCAATAGGGGTCGGTATGCCCCGGTAGGTACGCGTGTGCCCCGTAATGCACGTTTCGCAGATCTCCCCGCATGTCCCGCCCCTATATGTAATACTTACTTACTTACTTACTTTCTTTCTTGCTTGCTTGCTTGCTTGCAATGGTTGGGAGTGCCCGGCATGCCCCGCTGCAGAGACCAAGGGCGCAATGACTTGGCACCGCGGATGCCGGGACTCCGGCACTTCCCGTGGCACTGATGGTTGGTTCCAAAGACAAAAGGCCGTGCAAGGCCACCGCACCGCGGATGATTTTGCTCGTGCTGGCGCCGTTGTGTGGCCAAAGAACATGCGCGAATGCTCGTGTCGGAAGGGTTGGTGTCCTGGCCCCGCGGGTGTCACGAATGCTCGGTTGCGAAGACCATGGGACCAGAGCCATGGCACGTCGGATGATGGCTCCAGCTGGCGCCCCGGCACTTTCTGTGGCATTGATGCTCGGTTTCAAAGACAAACGTGCGCAGGGCCAGGGGACCGCGGATGACTGCTCGTGCTGGCCCCGTTGGGCGGCATTGATGGTCGGTTGCAAAGAAAATGCGCGATTGCTCGTGTCGGGGCCTGGCAAGCCAAGGCCAAGCGAGCCATGGCAACGCGGATGATGGCTCCAGCTGGCGCCCCGGCACTTTCTGTGGCATTGATGCTCGGTTTCGAAGACAAACGTGCGCAGGGCCAGGGGACCGCGGAGGACTGCTCGTGCTGGCCCCGTTGGGCGGCATTGATGGTGTGTTGCAGAGAGCATGTGCGATTGCAAGTGTCGGCCGGGTTTGGGTTCCCTTGGGCTTTCGGGTGCCTTGGACGCTGTCTTGCGAAGACCATGGGCACAAGGCCCCGTCCTGGCCCCTTGTTCGATTCGCTCTCGTCTTGCGCTTGCTTCCAAGGTCCTCCATGACCTTCCCCATGGCCTTGCTAGATCCCCCCCATGACGCATGACCTCTGTCCGTTGATTGGTTTTGAGTGCACACCATGCCCGGCTTGGCACCGTGTTGTCGCGTGAGTGGCATTTGGATCGTGCATGCTGGTGGGCTACCTGCCAATGCGCACAAGCCTTGCACACTAGCCTTGCGCACGAGCCTTGCACAAAAGCCTTGGACACAAGCCTTGCGCACAAGCCATGCGCACAAGCCTTGGACGCTAGCCTTGCACACAAGCCATGCATACAAGCCTTGCTCACAAGCCTTGGGCACTGGCCCATCGCAGTAGCCTTGCACACAAGCCTTGCGCACTAGCTTTGGGCACGAGCCTTGCGCACTTGCCTTGGGCACTAGCCTTGCACACAACCCTTGGGAACTAGCCTTGCGCACCAGCCTTGCCCACAAGCCTTGCACACCAGCCTTGCACACTAGCCTTGCATACAAGCCTTGCACACTAGCCTTGCACACAGGCCATGCTCACTAGCCTTGGGCACTAGCCTTGCACACAGACCTTGGGCACTAGCCTTGCGCACTAGCCTTGCCCACGAGCCTTGCACACTAGCCTTGCACGCAGGCCTTGCACGCTAGGCATGCTTGGGCCAGCAGCTCCCGCATCAAGTCGGCGGGTGTAGGCACGGTTGGGCGCAGATCCCGCATCGCCTCGTCGCGTCTGGGCGCAAACCCGTCGCGTCTCGTTGCGTCTTCAGAAGTCGTCGCTAACAGCACCTTTGGTTGCCACTGGTGGTTAGGCGGGTTGGTTGCGCAAACCCTATAGGAGGGTGGCATGCTGCGGGGCGCTGGAATGCGCAGGCTTAGGGCGTTTTTGCCCGGATAGGCACTGGAATGTGCTGGTTTTGGGCGTTTTTGCCTGGATAGGCTAAGGAATGGGCATGCTTTGGGCGTTTTCCCCGGATAGGCACTGGAATGGGCTGGTTTTGGGCGTTTTTGCCTGGATAGGCTAACGAATGGGGCATGCTTTGGGCGTTTTTGCCCGGGTAGGCACTGGAATGCCTGGCCTTGGCTGGGCATTGCTGGGTTGGGCTCCCTTGGCCTTTCAGGCGCCTTGGATGCTGTCTTGTGAAGACCATGGGCACAAGGCCATGGCATATAGTGGGGAATGGACCATGGTTGCCAAGGTTAGGCAATATAGAGGGCGGTGGGCGAGTAGGCCATGGCGTCACTTGTTTGCCCGTGTTTGCTCCCTTTGTGCGTTGTTTGGTTTTGGGAGCACACCTACCTTGCTAGGCTCGGCGGCTTACCCCTGCCCTTGTGGGTACTGGGTTGCACGTCTGTTTGCAACCCTATGGCTTGGTTGCTGCTGGCTTGGTTGGGTAGTTTGCCTCCGCCAATGCGCACAAGGGTTCCTTTTCTTCGTACCTGTGAGCTTACCTCCCTTGTTCGATTTGCTTTTGTATTGCGCTTTCTTACAGGGTCTCTCCAATGAGCTTCCCCCCCCCCATCTTTGTCCTGGGCCTTTTGCTAGATCTCTCCCCTTCCCCCATTCCATTCGCCATCGTTGGCTTGCCTCAACCGTGGGGGTCTCCACTCTTGGCTTGGTCTTCGCTCGCATTCTCTTTGGCACGGAATTCCTCGTCCCGTGTGTCCCTTCCCCCTTCCCCTCTAACTTCCGCGCACAGCGGGTCGCCTAGCAGTGCCATTTCAGGCCCCATTGCTAATAGCAGTTGGGTCGGGGAGACATTGTTTGGCAGGCACCGTGTTGGCGCGTGAGTGGCATTTGGATCGTGCATGCTGGTGGGCTACCTGCCATTGCGCAGCTGACCACCCCGTTCATGGCCTACTCAATTCAAGCTCGATGCCTTACTCGGCTCGCATTATGGTGCCTGTGCTTGTTACCCATTTTATTGGGAACTCATTTTACGGAGTCGGTTCATGCCGCGTGTCGTTGCCATTTTTGTGGCGATGTCAGGCGGCCCTCGAGGTAGTGCCCTTGGTTCCTTGGCATTGCGAGTTTGCTATTTGCCCTAGGTCCAAGGGCCCTAGTTGTGCTTACGGATGTGGACGATGCAGATGGAAATGGGTGGCTTCGGCCCCAAATCCTTTGGCATTTTTGCCTTTCGTTGCCTGCGATGAATCACGACCGTCTCTTTCCCGCCGTTCCTTTGGGACACGGTGCGACGGGGTCGGTTTCGGTGGAGGAATGCTACCTGGTTGATCCTGCCAGTAGTCATATGCTTGTCTCAAAGATTAAGCCATGCATGTGTAAGTATGAACT
>NW_027519984.1:20000-21366 GCF_043159265.1 Tasmannia lanceolata | reverse complement strand
GGCTAAGGAATGGGCATGCTTTGGGCGTTTTTGCCCGGATAGGCACCGGAATGCTTGGCCTTGGCTTGTCCTAGCAAGGCATTGCTGGGTTGGGCTCCCTTGGCCTTTTGGGCGCCTTGGACGATGTCTTGCGAAGACCATGGGCACAAGGCCATGGCATATGGTGAGGAAAGGACCACGGTTGCCAAGGTTAGGCACCGGAATGCTTGGCCTTGGCTTGCCAAAGCAGGGCATTGCTGGGTTGGGCTCCCTTGGCCTTCCGGGCGCCTTGGACACTGTCTTGGGAAGACCATGGGCACAAGGCCATGGCATATGGTGGGGAATGGACCACGGTTGCCAAGGCTAGGCATATAGAGAGGAATTGCATTTTTGCCCGGATAGGCACCGGAATGCTTGGCCTTGGCTTGCCATAGCAGGGCATTGCTGGGTTGGGCTCCCTTGGCCTTCCGGGGGCCTTGGACGCTGTCTTGGGAAGACCATGGGCACAAGGCCATGGCATATAGTGAGGAATGGACCACGGTTGGCAAGGCTAGGCATATAAAGAGGAATGGACCACGGTTGCCAAGGTTGCGCAAGTTTTGGGCATTTTTTGCCCGGATATGCCCAAGTATGCCCCGATAGGCCCGTTACGCCCCGGTATGAACGCGTATGCCCGGATAGACTCGGTATGCCTTGGGATACATGCGTATGCCCCGATAGGCTTGGTACGCCCCGATATGCGCACGTGTGCCCCAGTAGGGCTCGGTATGCCCCGGTATGTACGCGTGTGCCCCGATAGGCCCGGTATGCCCCGATATGCACACGTGTGCCCCAATAGGGGTCGGTATGCCCCGGTAGGTACGCGTGTGCCCCGTAATGCACGTTTCGCAGATCTCCCCGCATGTCCCGCCCCTATATGTAATACTTACTTACTTACTTACTTTCTTTCTTGCTTGCTTGCTTGCTTGCAATGGTTGGGAGTGCCCGGCATGCCCCGCTGCAGAGACCAAGGGCGCAATGACTTGGCACCGCGGATGCCGGGACTCCGGCACTTCCCGTGGCACTGATGGTTGGTTCCAAAGACAAAAGGCCGTGCAAGGCCACCGCACCGCGGATGATTTTGCTCGTGCTGGCGCCGTTGTGTGGCCAAAGAACATGCGCGAATGCTCGTGTCGGAAGGGTTGGTGTCCTGGCCCCGCGGGTGTCACGAATGCTCGGTTGCGAAGACCATGGGACCAGAGCCATGGCACGTCGGATGATGGCTCCAGCTGGCGCCCCGGCACTTTCTGTGGCATTGATGCTCGGTTTCAAAGACAAACGTGCGCAGGGCCAGGGGACCGCGGATGACTGCTCGTGCTGGCCCCGTTGGGCGGCATTGATGGTCGGT
>NW_027519984.1:5000-10000 GCF_043159265.1 Tasmannia lanceolata | reverse complement strand
TGCTGGGTTGGGCTCCCTTGGCCTTCCGGGCGCCTTGGACACTGTCTTGGGAAGACCATGGGCACAAGGCCATGGCATATGGTGGGGAATGGACCACGGTTGCCAAGGCTAGGCATATAGAGAGGAATCGCATTTTTGCCCGGATAGGCACCGGAATGCTTGGCCTTGGCTTGCCATAGCAGGGCATTGCTGGGTTGGGCTCCCTTGGCCTTCCGGGGGCCTTGGACGCTGTCTTGGGAAGACCATGGGCACAAGGCCATGGCATATAGTGAGGAATGGACCACGGTTGGCAAGGCTAGGCATATAGAGAGGAATGGACCACGGTTGCCAAGGTTGCGCAAGTTTTGGGCATTTTTTGCCCGGATATGCCCAAGTATGCCCCGATAGGCCCGTTACGCCCCGGTATGAACGCGTATGCCCGGATAGACTCGGTATGCCTTGGGATACATGCGTATGCCCCGATAGGCTTGGTACGCCCCGATATGCGCACGTGTGCCCCAGTAGGGCTCGGTATGCCCCGGTATGTACGCGTGTGCCCCGATAGGCCCGGTATGCCCCGATATGCACACGTGTGCCCCAATAGGGGTCGGTATGCCCCGGTAGGTACGCGTGTGCCCCGTAATGCACGTTTCGCAGATCTCCCCGCATGTCCCGCCCCTATATGTAATACTTACTTACTTACTTACTTTCTTTCTTGCTTGCTTGCTTGCTTGCAATGGTTGGGAGTGCCCGGCATGCCCCGCTGCAGAGACCAAGGGCGCAATGACTTGGCACCGCGGATGCCGGGACTCCGGCACTTCCCGTGGCACTGATGGTTGGTTCCAAAGACAAAAGGCCGTGCAAGGCCACCGCACCGCGGATGATTTTGCTCGTGCTGGCGCCGTTGTGTGGCCAAAGAACATGCGCGAATGCTCGTGTCGGAAGGGTTGGTGTCCTGGCCCCGCGGGTGTCACGAATGCTCGGTTGCGAAGACCATGGGACCAGAGCCATGGCACGTCGGATGATGGCTCCAGCTGGCGCCCCGGCACTTTCTGTGGCATTGATGCTCGGTTTCAAAGACAAACGTGCGCAGTGCCAGGGGACCGCGGATGACTGCTCGTGCTGGCCCCGTTGGGCGGCATTGATGGTCGGTTGCAAAGAAAATGCGCGATTGCTCGTGTCGGGGCCCGGCAAGCCAAGGCCAAGCGAGCCATGGCACGTCGGATGATGGCTCCAGCTGGCGCCCCGGCACTTTCTGTGGCATTGATGCTCGGTTTCAAAGACAAACGTGCGCAGGGCCAGGGGACCGCGGATGACTGCTCGTGCTGGCCCCGTTGGGCGGCATTGATGGTCGGTTGCAAAGAAAATGCGCGATTGCTCGTGTCGGGGCCTGGCAAGCCAAGGCCAAGCGAGCCATGGCAACGCGGATGATGGCTCGCTAGTGCTGGCGCCGTGCACAGTGGCCTCGCACACTCGCCCTGCACGCTTCCCTTGCACGCAGCCTTGCACACTAGCCTCGCATGCGAGCCTTGCACCCTAGCCATGCAAACTAGCCTTGCACGGTAGCCATGCACACAAGCCGTGCACATTAGCCATGCGCACAAGCCCCGCACACTAGCCTTGCGCACAACCCTTGCACACAAGCCATGCACTCGAGCAATGCACACAAGCCTTGCACTCAAGCAATGCACACAAGCCCTGGACACTAGCCTTGCACACGGGCCTGGCACACAAGCCTTGGGCACTAGCCTTGCGCACTAGCGTTCCACATGAGCCTTGCACACTAGCCTTGGACACTAGCCTTGCACACAGGCCTTGCACACTAGGCATGCTTGGGCGAGCTGATCCCGCATCAAGTCGACGGGTCTAGGCATTCTTGGGCGCAGATCCCGCATCGTCTCGTCGCGTCTGGGCGCAAACACGTCGCGTCTCGTTGCGTCTTCAGAAGTCGTCGCTAACAGCACCTTTGGTTGCCACTGGTGGTTAGGCTGGTTGGTTGCGCAAACCCTATAGGAGGGTGGCATGCTGGTGGGCGTTTTTGCCCGGATAGGCACTAGAATGTGCAGATTTTGGGCGTTTTTGCCTGGATAGGCTAAGGAATGGGCATGCTTTGGGCGTTTTTGCCCGGATAGGCACCGGAATGCTTGGCCTTGGCTTGTCCTAGCAAGGCATTGCTGGGTTGGGCTCCCTTGGCCTTTTGGGCGCCTTGGACGATGTCTTGCGAAGACCATGGGCACAAGGCCATGGCATATGGTGAGGAAAGGACCACGGTTGCCAAGGTTAGGCACCGGAATGCTTGGCCTTGGCTTGCCAAAGCAGGGCATTGCTGGGTTGGGCTCCCTTGGCCTTCCGGGCGCCTTGGACACTGTCTTGGGAAGACCATGGGCACAAGGCCATGGCATATGGTGGGGAATGGACCACGGTTGCCAAGGCTAGGCATATAGAGAGGAATTGCATTTTTGCCCGGATAGGCACCGGAATGCTTGGCCTTGGCTTGCCATAGCAGGGCATTGCTGGGTTGGGCTCCCTTGGCCTTCCGGGGGCCTTGGACGCTGTCTTGGGAAGACCATGGGCACAAGGCCATGGCATATAGTGAGGAATGGACCACGGTTGGCAAGGCTAGGCATATAGAGAGGAATGGACCACGGTTGCCAAGGTTGCGCAAGTTTTGGGCATTTTTTGCCCGGATATGCCCAAGTATGCCCCGATAGGCCCGTTACGCCCCGGTATGAACGCGTATGCCCGGATAGACTCGGTATGCCTTGGGATACATGCGTATGCCCCGATAGGCTTGGTACGCCCCGATATGCGCACGTGTGCCCCAGTAGGGCTCGGTATGCCCCGGTATGTACGCGTGTGCCCCGATAGGCCCGGTATGCCCCGATATGCACACGTGTGCCCCAATAGGGGTCGGTATGCCCCGGTAGGTACGCGTGTGCCCCGTAATGCACGTTTCGCAGATCTCCCCGCATGTCCCGCCCCTATATGTAATACTTACTTACTTACTTACTTTCTTTCTTGCTTGCTTGCTTGCTTGCAATGGTTGGGAGTGCCCGGCATGCCCCGCTGCAGAGACCAAGGGCGCAATGACTTGGCACCGCGGATGCCGGGACTCCGGCACTTCCCGTGGCACTGATGGTTGGTTCCAAAGACAAAAGGCCGTGCAAGGCCACCGCACCGCGGATGATTTTGCTCGTGCTGGCGCCGTTGTGTGGCCAAAGAACATGCGCGAATGCTCGTGTCGGAAGGGTTGGTGTCCTGGCCCCGCGGGTGTCACGAATGCTCGGTTGCGAAGACCATGGGACCAGAGCCATGGCACGTCGGATGATGGCTCCAGCTGGCGCCCCGGCACTTTCTGTGGCATTGATGCTCGGTTTCAAAGACAAACGTGCGCAGGGCCAGGGGACCGCGGATGACTGCTCGTGCTGGCCCCGTTGGGCGGCATTGATGGTCGGTTGCAAAGAAAATGCGCGATTGCTCGTGTCGGGGCCTGGCAAGCCAAGGCCAAGCGAGCCATGGCAACGCGGATGATGGCTCCAGCTGGCGCCCCGGCACTTTCTGTGGCATTGATGCTCGGTTTCGAAGACAAACGTGCGCAGGGCCAGGGGACCGCGGAGGACTGCTCGTGCTGGCCCCGTTGGGCGGCATTGATGGTGTGTTGCAGAGAGCATGTGCGATTGCAAGTGTCGGCCGGGTTTGGGTTCCCTTGGGCTTTCGGGTGCCTTGGACGCTGTCTTGCGAAGACCATGGGCACAAGGCCCCGTCCTGGCCCCTTGTTCGATTCGCTCTCGTCTTGCGCTTGCTTCCAAGGTCCTCCATGACCTTCCCCATGGCCTTGCTAGATCCCCCCCATGACGCATGACCTCTGTCCGTTGATTGGTTTTGAGTGCACACCATGCCCGGCTTGGCACCGTGTTGTCGCGTGAGTGGCATTTGGATCGTGCATGCTGGTGGGCTACCTGCCAATGCGCACAAGCCTTGCACACTAGCCTTGCGCACGAGCCTTGCACAAAAGCCTTGGACACAAGCCTTGCGCACAAGCCATGCGCACAAGCCTTGGACGCTAGCCTTGCACACAAGCCATGCATACAAGCCTTGCTCACAAGCCTTGGGCACTGGCCCATCGCAGTAGCCTTGCACACAAGCCTTGCGCACTAGCTTTGGGCACGAGCCTTGCGCACTTGCCTTGGGCACTAGCCTTGCACACAACCCTTGGGAACTAGCCTTGCGCACCAGCCTTGCCCACAAGCCTTGCACACCAGCCTTGCACACTAGCCTTGCATACAAGCCTTGCACACTAGCCTTGCACACAGGCCATGCTCACTAGCCTTGGGCACTAGCCTTGCACACAGACCTTGGGCGCTAGCCTTGCGCACTAGCCTTGCCCACGAGCCTTGCACACTAGCCTTGCACGCAGGCCTTGCACGCTAGGCATGCTTGGGCCAGCAGCTCCCGCATCAAGTCGGCGGGTGTAGGCACGGTTGGGCGCAGATCCCGCATCGCCTCGTCGCGTCTGGGCGCAAACCCGTCGCGTCTCGTTGCGTCTTCAGAAGTCGTCGCTAACAGCACCTTTGGTTGCCACTGGTGGTTAGGCGGGTTGGTTGCGCAAACCCTATAGGAGGGTGGCATGCTGCGGGGCGCTGGAATGCGCAGGCTTAGGGCGTTTTTGCCCGGATAGGCACTGGAATGTGCTGGTTTTGGGCGTTTTTGCCTGGATAGGCTAAGGAATGGGCATGCTTTGGGCGTTTTCCCCGGATAGGCACTGGAATGGGCTGGTTTTGGGCGTTTTTGCCTGGATAGGCTAACGAATGGGGCATGCTTTGGGCGTTTTTGCCCGGGTAGGCACTGGAATGCCTGGCCTTGGCTGGGCATTGCTGGGTTGGGCTCCCTTGGCCTTTCAGGCGCCTTGGATGCTGTCTTGTGAAGACCATGGGCACAAGGCCATGGCATATAGTGGGGAATGGACCATGGTTGCCAAGGTTAGGCAATATAGAGGGCGGTGGGCGAGTAGGCCATGGCGT
>NW_027519983.1:0-19535 GCF_043159265.1 Tasmannia lanceolata | reverse complement strand
GTGGCATAACCACACGTGAAGTAATGCAGGACATCCTGAGAAGGACCCAACAAAAGATCGAACATAAGAGCCTGGACCTGAGCTGGCACGAAGACGAGCCATCTCATCCAATCCATTGAAGGTTTCTGCAAGCATAGTAGGAATTGGATTGGCGCCACGATCCATCTGATCAACGAGGTCCAAGAGAACAGCTGACGCACAGCGAGAAGGCTGGACAGTGAGGAACCTAGCAAAGGAGCAGAATCTCAGAGCGCGACCTCGGGCTTTTTGAATATCAACAGCACCAATATGCCCAACAGGAGGGTAAATGTCAATCAGTTGTTGCATGGACACTTCCTGGTCTTTGATGAAAGAGTTCATGGATTCATCTGGATTATTCATCAAGCGAAGGAACAAAGGACGATAATCCGACACGTAAGATGGCTTCACCAGAGGGCCATCTACAGGATATTCCAATAAGGCACACCATTCTTCAAAGGTGGGACACATTTCTTGGTTGCCAAAACGGAAGACATGATGATCGGGATCCCAACACTCTGATGCAGCATAGAGTAATCCCCAATCGAGCTTGATGGTGGCCACGTAACCGAAGAGATTTTTCTCTTGCTCACTTATGGCATAGATATGGGATTCTCTTAATGTACCACGGATCCAATCAAGAATTGTACGAGTAGACATGGTGTCTGTAAGCCAGGAGAAAGGATACAGGGATAATCAGGATTACATGAACATGAGATTAGGATGAGTTCCTACCAATATAAAGGAAGTATGGATACTCGATCGAATCAGATAATATAAGATTAAAAATCGTACGATCGAGATGAGATGAGATAGCATAAGATTGCTTTCAACGGATGGATCATGAATGACTAATCCTATGAGATCTTTGGAAATGAATGGGATTTAAATCCTAACCCCAAAGGGAAAGTTTTTTAATCTTTGCACATTTTATCAGTGTTACCTGAAGGCATCAACCCTAATCCTAATCTAGCGGAGTGGAGAGAGGATCTCGACTCATGACTTTGTTTGTGTACCTAGGACCGATCGTAGCCATTAGAAGATGGTCTACGGCCTAATCTAGACACAAATAGGTAGGATATCCTAAACTAGGTTCACACACGTGATGCACATGTGTTCGTATACTACATGCATGTGTGGGTTAATCTAGGGGTAAGGCCAAGAGTTCCCTTAGCGCGAATCCCTGTTCGATATACTGTACCAGTGTCCGGCGTATCAGTACGTGAACAAGAGATCCGTTTACGTACCATAAAGGTACTAGGCTAAGGGTGGAATGCTTCTCTAGCACAGAGGCACCAGGTGATGAAATCCCAGTCAACCATGCTAGATAACACTCCGGGTTCCTAAAATAGGACGTGTGTGCATGTGAGATGCAGGGGTTTAGATGAAAGTGATGTAAGTGTGTGCAATAAGTTCGCGCAATATATGATGCCTTCAGGTTTTGTTAGATTAAGTTTGAGTATATGTGATGAGAAAATAAAGCATACAAACTAATCTAACAAGCATAAAAGAGATAGAGTTTTCATGAGCCAGTTAAAATAGATTCAAATGAGTTATCCTTTGGAATTGTAATGAAGTTAGGTGGTCCCCAGCAGAGTCGCCAGACTGTGGGACATGATCCCGCGAGAGGGGTGGGGCGCGAGCCGCCATGCACTCTCTCTTGGTCTCTCGTACCCACGCGATTGGCGTGTGCATTTTATTATTGATTCGTCTTTCCTGTGAACTTGGGATCACTAAGGCAATCCGAATTCCACACGAAAGAGACTGACAGAGTCGCCACCTAGATGTGGGATCTAGGACCCATAATTAACCAGAAATCTAGACTCGCTACCTGGTTACGAGAATGGAAGGTATGGGGAGTTATCCACCACATGCACCATTCTTGTCCGATAATCGGTCTTCGATTCCAAAAGCTAACTCTTTTAAATTTATTTTAAATGGCTCATTCAACTCTATGTTAATGTGCGAACTAAGTGACATGCATCCTAGAATCTAATTTCAATGTGAATCCTAGATGTGTATCTTGATTTATTAATTTGTCTGGATTCATTCTAAGTGAAAGTTCTCCTAGAATTCTAATTTCATGGAAAACCCTAACTGATTTGATTAAGTATTTACAAGAAAATTAATATACAAAACACCACAATTTGTTTGTGGTGCCGACTCGCGGGTGGTATGCCATCAGACATCCAAGCTGCCTACGTACCCAAGCCTTACTGGGATCAGAGTCGACGTAGTTCGGTGCACCTAAGCTAAGCTACATATGCCTAACTCAACTAGGACACCGACTTAGACGGATTTGACTGTTTCAACAGTTTTAAGAGGAATTATTTAATTCAAGTTGAGGATTTTATTATCTTAGGATTTCATCTAAGATGCTATATGATTCTTATCTGAATGCAAGTTGTCCCTTAGACTAATGCAGGTTTGCCTACATCCTAGTTTACTAGGCTTGTCTTAAGGAAAGATTGGGTGACTAGTGTAACTAGACCTATGGTACGGTTGCTATTCATAGCAAGCGTCCGTGATGAGGCTGGACTCCTAACTCTAGGACTCCCTAAAATTTAGGACACGACACAACACTAGTGTTCCTAAATTGGGCTCTAATGGTTCTTAGATTGGAAACCATAATCCAATGGTTCCGAAAGACTCGAGACAAATCAATTCAAATTCTTGAAGTTAATTAATTTCAGATTTCATGGATTTTCGATTTATGGACACTTGAGGATTACCAATGGTTCTAGGGTTCACCAATTTCGGCCCAGAATAGCATCCAAGGAAGGGAATCGTGCGTTCTTTCCTTGCGCAATTTAATACTTAGGTTATAACATCTTATTGCCTGGCATATCTCAGGATTTCCGTGGACAGTAACCTCGGAGCCAACAACATGCTATAGCTTAAGTATTCAAATTGTCAAAGATCGGTTGCAATTGGGATACGATTATGGATGCACTGGCCATTTTTCCAGGAAAATCTAAAGATCCTAAAATTTCTGTTTCAATGGATTAAGGAGTGAACATGTGACAAAATTCAAGGTTCTTTGGAAATTTTCACAATGATTTTTAATTAATTTCGAATTTTCAATGGATTTTATCAATTTTAAGCATATGAGTGATTTTACAAGTGAAATTGTTGCAAATAAATTCGAAATGATTTGAAATTTCAACAGCAGCAAGATGGGAATGTATGTAGCTTACTGGATGAGTTTTATAGATTTTTACATTAAGCTCATATTTAATTTCGATTTAACAATTGATTGACCAGATTGCACAAATAACACAGAAACCACTAGAAATATGAATCTAAATTCAATGAAATTTCTACAGTAATAAGATATAAGTAAAAATAACATACTGAGAAATTTTCATGAATTTTGGAAACCATTTACTATCAGTTTCAGATTTTTTAATTTTCAGACCAGATTATGAATTAACCCTACATCCCATATGAAAACAGATCCAAATCACTTGAAACTTTTACAGTAACTAGAAATGTGAGATTGAAGACTACTGTAAAAATTTTAAGAATTTTAGTTGTGATCTGATGTCAGTAACAATTCCTTCAAAAGCTGGTAAATTTCAAAGAAAGCATAAAATAATATACCAAACAAATTCTACAAATTCTCAAAATTTCATGGTAGAATGTACTGGTATCATATTAGTTTCCCACGAAATTTCATTAATTTTGGAATTCATTTAGTATATATTTTATTTTCGAAACACTCATGGAGATCATGATTTTGAGCATACATATTTAATTTTCAACTAAATCCAATTAAATACTAAAAATCATGCAAATATACCAAATAATTCTAGAAAAATCTAAAAATTAAGTACCTACCTGTGATCGAAATCCTCGCCGAATCCGAGAGCCGAAAAATTCGAAAATCGCACCGCCGCTTGATCTGCTTCCGCTTTCTTTCTCTTTTTCTTTGTTTTATTTTCTTTTATATTTTTTTTATATGGAACAAGGGAGAGAGATGGGGAGAAACAAATAAGGAGAGAAAGTAGATAATGATAGTGTGAGAGTGAGAGAGTGAGAGATATTGAGGGAGGGAGATATTGAAGGAGAGAAAGAGAAAACTATCCAAAAACAATGTGTTGTTTTTCTCCTCCTTTCTTCCTCTCATCACCTCTCTTTATATAGTGAAAAACTTAGTGGAGAGGTGGAAATAAAAAATAAGAATGGTGGGTGTGGTGGAGAATAATGGAATATATAATGGTAATGGTGGGAATGGTGGTGGGAATAATGGAATATATAATGGTAATGGTGGGAATGGTGGTGGGAATAATGGAATATATAATGGTAATGGTGGGAATGGTGGTGGGGATAATGGAATATATAATGGTAATGGTGGGAATGGTGGTGGGGATAATGGAATATATAATGGTAATGGAGATAATGGTGGTGGGGATAATGGAATATATAATGGTAATGGAGATAATGGTGTTATTTTAAAGGGAAAAATGAAGTTAGTGGAAATGGTAGAGAAAGTTAAGTCATGCTAATGGTGAGTCCCACTTTGTGGGTTCCGCACAAGCGGGCCCCACATCAGCGGGCCCTACACAAGCGGGTCCCACATCAGCGGGTCCCACACAAACGGGTCCCACATCAGCGGGTCCCACACAAACGGGTCCCACACTAGCAGGTCCCACACTAGCAGGTCCCACACCAGCGGGTCCCACACAAACGGGTCCCACACCAGCGGGTCCCTCATTCTCTTTTGCTCGGATTCTCATGAATAACCCTTCTCAATACTCAACGGAAAAAAAAATCAGAACATTGCAGGAATGACCAGAAAGATTTGAGAAAGCGTAAGGGACGAACACGGGAATGGAAAATACTGAAAAATTGACAGCGAAACCCTAATTTCTTTGTTGATCAAAGCAGAGCAAAATGGGGGTGTCTACAGATGCCCCTCTTTGGTAAAGATGACGTAGTCATCAAATACCAAAGTTAAAATGACAGAACCATTTTGCGTAGCTTTAATCGACAAAAGACTCTACACAAAACGGAACTTAGACGCAAACATTTACTACCTAATGCAAGACCCTAAACGAAGTCCTAGAATTGGAATGCAATAATAATAAAAAACAAAATCCCGCTGCGGTGCCGCTCGACATCACATTTATATGATGTTCAAAGAGAAAAGACCATTTTTGAATGGACTCAGAATGAAATACCATATTTTTACGGTTTCCAAGGAAATGAAACATCACATTTGTATGATGCTCAAAGAGAGTAAGAAACCATAGTTGTATGGATTTGAAGAGAATGGAATACCGTATTTTTACGGAGTTCCAAGCAAATGAGGTATCATATTTGTATGATGCTCAAAGAGAATAAGAGAACGTAGTTGTATGGACTCGAAGAGAATGGAACACCGTATTTTTACGGAGTTCCAAGGAAATGAGGTATCATATTTGTATGATGCTCAAAGGGAATAAGAGAACATTTTTGAATGGACTCAGAATGAAATACCGTATTTTTACGGCTTCAATCTTCGGTTGAGATGAATTAATGAATTTGACAATGAAGAATTTGGAGATTTTTTCATGAATTTGAATTTGACGTAGAATTGGATTTGATGAATTTGGGGAATTTGAATTTGACGTAGAATTGGATTTGATGAATTTTGGGAATTTGAATTTGACGTAGAATTGGACTTGATGAATTTTGGGAATTTGAATTTAACGTAGAATTGGACTTGATGAATTTTGGGAATTTGAATTTGACGTAGAATTGGACTTGATGAATTTTGGGAATTTGAATTTAACGTAGAATTGGATTTGATGAATTACGGAATTCCAAGGAAATGAGGTATCATATTTGTATGATGCTCAAAGAGAACATTTTTGAATGGACTCAGAAGGGAATGGAATACCGTATTTTTATGGAGTTCCAAGGAAATGAGGTATCATATTTGTATGATGCTCAAAGAGAATAAGAGAACATTTTTGAATGGACTCAGAAGATAATGGAATACCGTATTTTTACGGAGTTCCAAGGAAATGAGGTATCCTATTTGTATGATGCTCAAAGAGAATAAGAGAACATTTTTGAATGGACTCAGAATGAATGAAATAACGTATTTATACGGATTTCAAACAAATGAGACACCATATTTATATGATGCTCAAAGTTAACTCAAGGACAATGGACTATCGTATTTATACGAATTCCAAGAAATGAGACATCACATTTATATGATGCTTAAAGAGAAGAGACCATTTTCAAATGAATTCAGAGATAATTTGAGCTTTGACATAGATTATCAGAGAAAAGGAACTGAAATCTCTAATTAACAACTTTGGAAGCAAATGATTCCATACCACCATGCAGCAAAGGTCTTTCAAGGCTTGAACATGAGATGCCACTTCATTAGCAACCTGCCCCAGTTTAAGGCCTTCTAACCTTCTTCTATTCATTGACCAGAGATCATTCTTGCAACGATTTTTCACCATTCATGACAGTCGCACCTTTTCCAAGTTTCTCGGAATCTGTTAATGAACCTGCCTTCAGAGTGATTGCACCCTACAACAATTCTTTAAAATAGCATTTGTAAATTTTTCTAAAAATAGAACCACAGACATTGGTAATAAAAAGACAAAATAAGAAAGATTACTCAAGTGATCTCGTGATGCTTCTGACTTATCAGTATTTTCTTTTGGGTTAGGTTAGCCTCTTTTAAAGAATGTTTCTCCACTGATAAACATCTTAACTTATTTTTTAAGACAGTGATACTTCATATATCCTTCTATCAACTTTCGGATTGTTTTGAAATTAATGCCCTTAGTTTCGGGAATCATTGTTATTTTTGCCTGACCTACTGAGAGTTCAGAGGTCGATGTAATTCTTCTGGCGTGAACCCCATCTTACCACGACCAAGTATTCCTTTTTAGATTTTCAACTTGGCGGACCGTTCAACCTTAACTTTTGCCTGAATCGCCTTTTCAGGTTTTTGACTCAGCAGGCTACCCCCTTAACTTTTGCCTAAGCTGCCTTTTCAGGTTTTCAACTTAGCAGGGGAATGATCCTAAATTTTGCCTAGATCGCCTTTTCAGGTTTTCAATCTAGCGGATCTTCAAGCTCCATTCTCTTTTTTTTTTTTTTTTTTTTTTTTTTTTTTTTTTACTTGAACACCAAAAGGACTTTACAGGTGAGGTAGAGCTTTTCAAAAAATGGCTTAAGGTTTTGCAAGAGTTTCAACCGAACCTGTGAACAGGTTGCCTACGTATCCCAGTGTAGGAATCAGGTCATGCGTAGTTCAGGGGAATGCCCCTAGTACATTGGGTTTTGAAGGAAAATTTTATGTAGGCTCAAAAGGGTTTGCAAAAGGTTATATATTTTTTGATTTTGGGTTATGAATTTGGGTTTTATTCGGCCAAAAGACGGCCTTCTGGTGTTCAAGCATAGAACCTCTTGAGTTGATCAAGATTTGTTGGTTCCGGCAATATTTCTCCATTTAAATTACGGAGCTTGATGGCTTTTCCAGGTAAGATTTGGTCCACGATGTATGGCCCTGACCAATTAGGCTTGAATTTGCCTCTTGGGTCAAACACTGGTGCTCGGTTTTCTTTTAGAACAAGGTTGCCTTCTTCGAGATCTCTGATTTTAACCTTTTTATTAAAAGCCCGGGCTATTCTGCGCTGATAACCCTGCACATGGTAAAGCGCTTTTAACCTCTTTTCATCTAGCATATTCAGCTCTTTATATCTGGCGTCTGCCCATTCATTTTCTGGCAACTTGACTTCAGCCAATACTCGGAGCGAAGGTACACGAATCTCTACAGGTAGCACTGCTTCCATACCATAAACAAGAGAGTAAGGGGTTGCCCCAGTTGAAGCTCTAATTGATGTTCTGTAAGCCCACAAGGCGTACGGCAACTTATTCAACCAATCCTTATAAGTTTCTGACATCTTGCTAATGATAGTCTTGACATTTTTGTTTGCAGCTTCCACTGCTCCATTTGTCTGCGGCCGATAAGGTGAGGATTTGTGATGCTTAATCTTGAACTCTTCGCAAAGAATGATAACTTCTTTCTTGAAATGAGATCCGTTATCTGAGATAAGTTCATGGGGAATCCCATATCTGCATATGATGTTGGTTCGTATGAATTTAGCAACTGATGCGGATGTAAGCTTTGCATAAGAAGCGGCCTCAACCCACTTAGTGAAGTAGTCAATTGCAACGAGTATGTACTCGTGACCACTGGATGACTTAGGGGAAATTTTGCCAATAATGTCAATTCCCCAAACTGAAAACGGCCAAGGAGAAGTAAGAGAATGCAATTCGGTAGGTGGTACATGGATGAGATTCGCATGTATCTGACATTTATAGCATTTCTTCACAAATGTGTGACAATCTGCTTCCAATGTTGGCCAATAGTACCCCAGACGTAGGATCTTCTTTGACAACATCTTCCCATTCATATGAGGTCCACACACCCCTTCATGAACATCTGCGAGAATTTCTTCTGCCTGATCTTCAGTGACACATAAGAGTTGAATTCCGTCGAAGGACCGTCGATACAGCTCTCCTCCACAAATGACAAAGTTAGCCGCCAATCTCTGCAAAGTCCTTATCTCCTTATTCGACGCCTCATTGGGATGCCCCTGGCCCGAGATGTAGTTCTTTATGTCCGTATACCATGGTTTACCATCGGGACATCTTGCAGCTATCTCTATAGCATCAACATATGCAGGAGCCCATTGCTCTTGAACCGTGATGGGCCTCATTTTCATATTGTGAGGTATGTCAATCATAGAAGCTAACGTCGCTAAAGCATCGGCGAATCTATTCTTCAACCTTGGCAAATAACTGAAAGTGATGTGCTGGAATTGCTTAGCGAGAATATCCAAGTATTCATGATATGGCAGCAACTTTTCTTCTTTGGTTCTCCATTCTCCTTGGGTTTGGCAAATGATTAACATTGAATCTCCATATACGTCAAGATTCTCTATGCCTAAGGCCAATGCTGCCTCAAGCCCAACAATGCATGCTTCATACTCTGCCATATTGTTGGTGCAATTGAATTGTAACTTAACTGCAAGGGGAACATGCTCATTTCGGGGTGACACAAGCAATGCCCCTACTCCTTGCCCTGTTTGGTTTGCTGCTCCATCAAAATAGAGGGTCCAACCAGTTTCTGGATATTCATCTTCTACTATCATGATCTCTTCATCTGGGAACATCGTCTTGAAAGGCTGATTTTCTTCTCGGGGTGCTTCTGCCAATTGTTCAGCAATGGCTCGGCCCTTTACTGATTTTTGGGTTACATGAGTGATGTCAAATTCAGACAACAACAATAACCATCTGGCAGTCCTGCCTGTTAGGGCTGGTTTTTCAAATAGATACTTCAAAGGATCCATCCTTGACAAAAGCAAGACCTTATGTGATAAAAGGTAATGCCTGAGTCGTTGAGTAGCCCAAACCAAGGCTAAGCAGGTTTTTTCCAGGACAGTGTACTTCTGTTCATACTCCAACATTTTCTTACTAAGATAATACACAGCCTTTTCATGCTTAGTTTCTGGGTCTTGTTGCGCTAGCATACACCCCATGGTGGTTTCTGTTACTGACAAGTAAAGCAGCAATGGATGCCCCGGTATCACTGGTGCTACTATCGGTGGTTCAGACAAACTTTGCTTTATCTTTTCAAAGGCCTGCTGACATTCCTCTGTCCATTCTTTGGAAGAGTTCTTCTTTAAGAGCTTAAAGATAGGTTCACAAGTTGATGTCAGATGAGCGATGAATCGCCTTAGGAACTGTATCCTTCCTAGGAATCCCCGAATTTCCTTCTCGGTTCTAGGCGGCGGCATCTCCTGGATAGCCTTAATCTTCTGAGGATCCACCTCTATACCCCTTTGACTCACCATGAATCCTAACAACTTACCAGAGGTAACCCCGAATACACACTTGCTAGGATTCAGGCGAAGCTGGTATTTGAGTATTCTTTCAAAGAACTTCTTGAGGTTTGGGATGTGATCCCTCCTTTCCCTGGCCTTTACAATCATATCATCAACATAAACTTCGACTTCTCTATGTATCATGTCATGGAGTAAGGCTGTAGCTGCTCTTTGATATGTCGCACCAGCATTCTTAAGACCAAATGGCATTACCCGATAGCAATATGTCCCCCATTGTGTAATGAACGAGGTCTTAGCCATGTCCTCGGGTGCCATCTTAATTTGATTGTAGCCCGAGAAACCATCCATGAAAGATAGTAATTCATGCCCGGCCGTATTGTCCACCAAGATATCGATATGTGGTAGAGGGAAATCATCTTTTGGACTTGCCTTGTTCAAATCCCTAAAATCTACACACATTCTCACCTTTCCATCTTTCTTCGGTACAGGTACTATATTTGCGAGCCATTCTGGATATTCCACCACTTGCAGAAATCCAGCATTCAACTGCTTAGTAACCTCTTCTTCTACTTTCAGGACCCACTCAGGCTTCATTCTCCTTAGCTTCTGCTTTTTAGGTTTAATCCCAGGCAACAAAGGTAGCTTGTGTTGAACAATGTCTTCGCTCAACCCGGGCATATCTTTGTAGGACCAGGCAAAAACTTCTTTATGTTCCTTAAGTAGGTTTATTAATTCATCGCGCTCTTCAGATGATAGAGTATTTCCAATTCGTATTTCCTGTATTAAATCTTCTGTTCCGATGTTTATAATTTCGATTTCATCTTTAAGAGGCTGGGCTCGGCGCTCCTCCTCTTGTTTGAGCATATGCTGTAATTCAAAGGGAGTTTCGTCGATCCCCTCTTCCTCGTCTGAGGAGGGAGTGTTATCATTATTATTAAAGTCAGAAGCAAACACAGAGACATACTGAGAATCAGATTTCATTGAATTGAAAGAAGTTACATCATTATCATTGGACTCATCCTGAACAGGCTCAGGATTCACATAGTAAATAAACTCAGAAAATGACTCGCCTGGACTAGGCACTGACACCGATTCACTCGACTTGACTAGACTTGACTTAGCAATATAATAAGGTGGAAAAACATCAGAACTCCAGTTTGAAAGATTTTCTGTTGCAGGTGCAATCTGACTCTGAGGTTCAGTAAAGGTATCATTACTCTGAATAACTGCCACCAGCACATCTTCACAGTCAGTCTCTTCTTGCTTTTTAGAATGATCTAAAACGGGCAACTCCTGACAAACAACATCAGGCACATCTTCTTCGAACAAAGACCCCAACATATCTGGCTCAAGGCAGACTATCCAATCCTCAACAGTTTTTTCAACACAATATACCGGCGGTTCTGTTTCTGGGAGAGCAAGGCCACTGAATATTTCAAAACCCGGTATCATGATCCCTGTTACTGAGTCATACCATGGTTCAGAAAACCCATAGTATGGAGAAGTCTCACCTTCTTTGATAAAGTGACCATTCATTGATAAGGAATATGGAGTCATCGGGAGTATCCTTCCAGTGCGGCGGATTTCTTCCTTCAATTTCAACAATTCTTTCATGGATTCCTCCTCCTCCTCAGTAGGTATATACCCAAGACCGAAAGCTCCAGAGTTTGCTTTGATTGAGCGCCAGTGAGACGCTTTGCTTGGATCACGGCCTAAATTCATACCCGGAAAGTAGTTCATTTTTCTCATCATCTTGGCAACCACAGGACTGATGGCAAAAGGCAAATACAACTCCTCCCGAGAGGCATCTTCATAGGAAATAGCAGTAACATCGAATGCGAAACCATTCAAGTTGTAATCATCTGCTTTTGTAACTGGAAGAATCCGAGTTTCTCCTGTTATCTGCCCTATTTCTTGCTCTTCGTCGCCTCTGACAGTGATCAATTTTCCTTCTTTAATGAACTTCAGTTTTTGATGAAGGGTTGAGGCAACAACACCTTCCTTATGCAACCAGGGTCGTCCCAGAAGTATATTGAACGAGGCTTTGATATCAATAACTTGAAATTCCACCTCAAATTCTTGACCGCCTATAACGATCCTGGTGGTAAGGACTCCGACCACATTTCTGCGGGTATTGTCATATGCGAGGATACCAAGGGTTGATTCGGCAAAATCAGTGGGACCGAAACCCAAGGTAATGGCAGTTCTTAATGGACATACATTCAACGCGGATCCATTATCTACCAGCACAGACGGTACTTTCTTGCCTTCGCAAACAACAGTGACATGAAGAGCTCTAGCATGATTCCGACCTTGAGGAGGCAGCTCCTGGTCTGAGAAACTAATGGCCCTGGTGGCGTGTGTCAGAGCGACAACTTCAGCTAGTTGCTCTGGAGATATTTCTGAGGACACCTGTGTGGTATTCAGTTCTTTCAACACAGCCTCTCTGTGTTTCTTCGATGCTATCAACAACCCCCAAACAGATATGACAGCCTGAGTTTTCTTCAACTGCTGAACAACTTCATCATCTGGGTCCTTCACGTATTGCGGCTCCTCTCCTCGAGCCAATGCCCCTGGATTTTCGACTCTTAATTCAGCAGGTTTGAAAATTCTTCCACCCCTTGTCACATGTCTGACTTCATCCAATTCTGGCTCACCATAGGTGATAATTTGAGGGACTTGTGGCTCATAGGTGATTACCAAGGGAGGTACAGACTCCCTCAGGTATGATTCATCACAGAAGATGATTTCGGGTTCAGAAATGGGTTCTAAAGCACATATGAGGGTGAGAGGGTCAAACTCAGGATCTCCTATGGTTATGGCATTAACGGCAGCGGGAGGATTAGCATGACCAGGTAGCGGGTTTTGGGTGACATTGGGTCTTGGTTGGAATGCAATGACTTTCTCATCAATAAGTTTCTGGATTCTGAATTTCAAGGCGATGCAATTGTCTGTAAGATGACCAGGACCCCTGTGATACTCACAGTGTAGGTCGGCTCGCCAATTGGCAGGTAAAGGATTGGGGGGAGGCCGGGTGGCAGGTAGGGTTATGCGACCTGAAGCCAGACACTGCTTAAGCACCTCCGAAGATGGAATGGGAAGAGGAGTAAATTCTACCCGGGCTTGTTGCCGAGGTGCGGTCGCAGGTTGAGCATAGTCCATTACTAGAGGTTCCTGGGATTTAGAGGATTGAGCATTGGAATGGGAGATACTACTGACTTGGGCTGGTGGGGATTTTTTGAAATCTCTAGGATTTGGGTTGCTACGGTTGAATACACCTTGAGCCATAGCCTCCTCTATCTGGGTGCCAGCCACAATGAAGTGTTTGAAGTCTGGATAGTATTGCAATGACATGTGATACTGGAGCTGGGGGGAAATATTTTTCATGATTATCTGGACTTGCTCCTCCTCAGACGGGCGCTCCATCATCTGAGCTGCTATTCTCCTCCATCTTTTCACAAAAATCAGAAAGGATTCTCTCGAGTCTTGTTTTGTTCTCTCTAAATCCTTTCTGGTGATTTCTGTCCCATCATCATATTTGAACTGCCTGATGAATTGCTCGCCGATATCATTCCATGTCCTGTAACGAGTCTTGTCCAAGACCATGAACCATCTCCTAGCAACCTTGGTTAGGGAAACTGGGAACAATTGAGCCATTTGCTCAGGAGATAAGCCTTGAGGCTGACACATGATGGTGAACATTTGTAAATGTGTGATTGGACAACCCACACCATCATATTTGTCGAAATCGGGCATTTGAAAATTAGCAGGAAGGCGGATTTCGGGAAATAGAGTAAGATCACTGGGATTGAAACTACCCTGGTCTTGAAACTGAATGTCTTGAACTTTTCTGGTAAGAGTCTCTAATTTCTCCATAACAGACTTATCAACCATGGACTGAGAAGGTCTACTGCGATTCTCGCTATACTGCTCTTTTTCCAAATCTTCTTCGGTTTTATCATGGATATTGATGAACACTGGCTGGACAGGTGCTGCTGAAGTAGCTGCTTGGTGCACAGGCCCTTTATCCTTGGACAACGATTGTCCGAACTTCTCAGAAAGTTGAGCCTTGATAACTTGGTTCTCTTCCTTGAGTTCTTGAAGCTGCCGGAGAATCAAGGTAAGAGTATCGGTGATAGCAGCGAGTGGAGGACTGTCCTGGTTTTCTGCCATTGGTGAGGATGAGGACGGGAAAGAATGAGATGCTGGGGTTCTCAGAGAAGGTGGCGGGGATACAGATTTCCTCTGTAATCGAGAAGAGACCCGAACCCAAGGAGTATTAGGGTTAGCTATGGTGTCTACGGCCCTGTAATATTTGAAAGACATATTTAAAATCAGAAAGAAGTAGACACTGATGTATGCATAGACGAAGATACTGAAAGAAAAAGGTGAACTTTTATTGATAGATCATTAAAGCTTGAGTACATGGTTCGATCTTTCAAAGATAGACTGATAAGAGAAAACATGACATTAAGCACTCTTTCTAGACTTCTTCTTTGGACGACTATCTTCCTCAACTGACTCCTTGAAAGATTTGATGACTCGAACATCCCAAGCAGATGAAACGGCTTTGACAATCTTGGGCTTGAGATCCTCAGGCGGATAGAAATGACGAAGGGGAGGCACAATGGATTGCTCCCTTCCATACTGACGCTGAATCCTGGCAGGAATATAAAAGGAAGTCTTTTTGAGGCCAAGAAGGCGAACGTAGTTAGCTTCTCCAGTATTGAAGACAGCTTCTTGGATTCCAGGGATTTGCCAATAAATCTGATCTTCATGGCGAGAACTCAACCACTCAGCCCAATCGCCTTTATGATTGAAAGAAACATCATGACGCCATTCACTGAAGGTGTATAACGTATGATCAAAATGCACAGGAGCTGCAATTTTTAGCTTGTGGCATAACCACACGTGAAGTAATGCAGGACATCCTGAGAAGGACCCAACAAAAGATCGAACATAAGAGCCTGGACCTGAGCTGGCACGAAGACGAGCCATCTCATCCAATCCATTGAAGGTTTCTGCAAGCATAGTAGGAATTGGATTGGCGCCACGATCCATCTGATCAACGAGGTCCAAGAGAACAGCTGACGCACAGCGAGAAGGCTGGACAGTGAGGAACCTAGCAAAGGAGCAGAATCTCAGAGCGCGACCTCGGGCTTTTTGAATATCAACAGCACCAATATGCCCAACAGGAGGGTAAATGTCAATCAGTTGTTGCATGGACACTTCCTGGTCTTTGATGAAAGAGTTCATGGATTCATCTGGATTATTCATCAAGCGAAGGAACAAAGGACGATAATCCGACACGTAAGATGGCTTCACCAGAGGGCCATCTACAGGATATTCCAATAAGGCACACCATTCTTCAAAGGTGGGACACATTTCTTGGTTGCCAAAACGGAAGACATGATGATCGGGATCCCAACACTCTGATGCAGCATAGAGTAATCCCCAATCGAGCTTGATGGTGGCCACGTAACCGAAGAGATTTTTCTCTTGCTCACTTATGGCATAGATATGGGATTCTCTTAATGTACCACGGATCCAATCAAGAATTGTACGAGTAGACATGGTGTCTGTAAGCCAGGAGAAAGGATACAGGGATAATCAGGATTACATGAACATGAGATTAGGATGAGTTCCTACCAATATAAAGGAAGTATGGATACTCGATCGAATCAGATAATATAAGATTAAAAATCGTACGATCGAGATGAGATGAGATAGCATAAGATTGCTTTCAACGGATGGATCATGAATGACTAATCCTATGAGATCTTTGGAAATGAATGGGATTTAAATCCTAACCCCAAAGGGAAAGTTTTTTAATCTTTGCACATTTTATCAGTGTTACCTGAAGGCATCAACCCTAATCCTAATCTAGCGGAGTGGAGAGAGGATCTCGACTCATGACTTTGTTTGTGTACCTAGGACCGATCGTAGCCATTAGAAGATGGTCTACGGCCTAATCTAGACACAAATAGGTAGGATATCCTAAACTAGGTTCACACACGTGATGCACATGTGTTCGTATACTACATGCATGTGTGGGTTAATCTAGGGGTAAGGCCAAGAGTTCCCTTAGCGCGAATCCCTGTTCGATATACTGTACCAGTGTCCGGCGTATCAGTACGTGAACAAGAGATCCGTTTACGTACCATAAAGGTACTAGGCTAAGGGTGGAATGCTTCTCTAGCACAGAGGCACCAGGTGATGAAATCCCAGTCAACCATGCTAGATAACACTCCGGGTTCCTAAAATAGGACGTGTGTGCATGTGAGATGCAGGGGTTTAGATGAAAGTGATGTAAGTGTGTGCAATAAGTTCGCGCAATATATGATGCCTTCAGGTTTTGTTAGATTAAGTTTGAGTATATGTGATGAGAAAATAAAGCATACAAACTAATCTAACAAGCATAAAAGAGATAGAGTTTTCATGAGCCAGTTAAAATAGATTCAAATGAGTTATCCTTTGGAATTGTAATGAAGTTAGGTGGTCCCCAGCAGAGTCGCCAGACTGTGGGACATGATCCCGCGAGAGGGGTGGGGCGCGAGCCGCCATGCACTCTCTCTTGGTCTCTCGTACCCACGCGATTGGCGTGTGCATTTTATTATTGATTCGTCTTTCCTGTGAACTTGGGATCACTAAGGCAATCCGAATTCCACACGAAAGAGACTGACAGAGTCGCCACCTAGATGTGGGATCTAGGACCCATAATTAACCAGAAATCTAGACTCGCTACCTGGTTACGAGAATGGAAGGTATGGGGAGTTATCCACCACATGCACCATTCTTGTCC
The DNA here is from genome assembly GCF_043159265.1 of Tasmannia lanceolata. Taxonomy (NCBI): domain Eukaryota; kingdom Viridiplantae; phylum Streptophyta; class Magnoliopsida; order Canellales; family Winteraceae; genus Tasmannia; species Tasmannia lanceolata. The sequence continues at coordinate 2,849 of NW_027519983.1, read as the reverse complement.
GATAATCGGTCTTCGATTCCAAAAGCTAACTCTTTTAAATTTATTTTAAATGGCTCATTCAACTCTATGTTAATGTGCGAACTAAGTGACATGCATCCTAGAATCTAATTTCAATGTGAATCCTAGATGTGTATCTTGATTTATTAATTTGTCTGGATTCATTCTAAGTGAAAGTTCTCCTAGAATTCTAATTTCATGGAAAACCCTAACTGATTTGATTAAGTATTTACAAGAAAATTAATATACAAAACACCACAATTTGTTTGTGGTGCCGACTCGCGGGTGGTATGCCATCAGACATCCAAGCTGCCTACGTACCCAAGCCTTACTGGGATCAGAGTCGACGTAGTTCGGTGCACCTAAGCTAAGCTACATATGCCTAACTCAACTAGGACACCGACTTAGACGGATTTGACTGTTTCAACAGTTTTAAGAGGAATTATTTAATTCAAGTTGAGGATTTTATTATCTTAGGATTTCATCTAAGATGCTATATGATTCTTATCTGAATGCAAGTTGTCCCTTAGACTAATGCAGGTTTGCCTACATCCTAGTTTACTAGGCTTGTCTTAAGGAAAGATTGGGTGACTAGTGTAACTAGACCTATGGTACGGTTGCTATTCATAGCAAGCGTCCGTGATGAGGCTGGACTCCTAACTCTAGGACTCCCTAAAATTTAGGACACGACACAACACTAGTGTTCCTAAATTGGGCTCTAATGGTTCTTAGATTGGAAACCATAATCCAATGGTTCCGAAAGACTCGAGACAAATCAATTCAAATTCTTGAAGTTAATTAATTTCAGATTTCATGGATTTTCGATTTATGGACACTTGAGGATTACCAATGGTTCTAGGGTTCACCAATTTCGGCCCAGAATAGCATCCAAGGAAGGGAATCGTGCGTTCTTTCCTTGCGCAATTTAATACTTAGGTTATAACATCTTATTGCCTGGCATATCTCAGGATTTCCGTGGACAGTAACCTCGGAGCCAACAACATGCTATAGCTTAAGTATTCAAATTGTCAAAGATCGGTTGCAATTGGGATACGATTATGGATGCACTGGCCATTTTTCCAGGAAAATCTAAAGATCCTAAAATTTCTGTTTCAATGGATTAAGGAGTGAACATGTGACAAAATTCAAGGTTCTTTGGAAATTTTCACAATGATTTTTAATTAATTTCGAATTTTCAATGGATTTTATCAATTTTAAGCATATGAGTGATTTTACAAGTGAAATTGTTGCAAATAAATTCGAAATGATTTGAAATTTCAACAGCAGCAAGATGGGAATGTATGTAGCTTACTGGATGAGTTTTATAGATTTTTACATTAAGCTCATATTTAATTTTGATTTAACAATTGATTGACCAGATTGCACAAATAACACAGAAACCACTAGAAATATGAATCTAAATTCAATGAAATTTCTACAGTAATAAGATATAAGTAAAAATAACATACTGAGAAATTTTCATGAATTTTGGAAACCATTTACTATCAGTTTCAGATTTTTTAATTTTCAGACCAGATTATGAATTAACCCTACATCCCATATGAAAACAGATCCAAATCACTTGAAACTTTTACAGTAACTAGAAATGTGAGATTGAAGACTACTGTAAAAATTTTAAGAATTTTAGTTGTGATCTGATGTCAGTAACAATTCCTTCAAAAGCTGGTAAATTTCAAAGAAAGCATAAAATAATATACCAAACAAATTCTACAAATTCTCAAAATTTCATGGTAGAATGTACTGGTATCATATTAGTTTCCCACGAAATTTCATTAATTTTGGAATTCATTTAGTATATATTTTATTTTCGAAACACTCATGGAGATCATGATTTTGAGCATACATATTTAATTTTCAACTAAATCCAATTAAATACTAAAAATCATGCAAATATACCAAATAATTCTAGAAAAATCTAAAAATTAAGTACCTACCTGTGATCGAAATCCTCGCCGAATCCGAGAGCCGAAAAATTCGAAAATCGCACCGCCGCTTGATCTGCTTCCGCTTTCTTTCTCTTTTTCTTTGTTTTATTTTCTTTTATATTTTTTTTATATGGAACAAGGGAGAGAGATGGGGAGAAACAAATAAGGAGAGAAAGTAGATAATGATAGTGTGAGAGTGAGAGAGTGAGAGATATTGAGGGAGGGAGATATTGAAGGAGAGAAAGAGAAAACTATCCAAAAACAATGTGTTGTTTTTCTCCTCCTTTCTTCCTCTCATCACCTCTCTTTATATAGTGAAAAACTTAGTGGAGAGGTGGAAATAAAAAATAAGAATGGTGGGTGTGGTGGAGAATAATGGAATATATAATGGTAATGGTGGGAATGGTGGTGGGAATAATGGAATATATAATGGTAATGGTGGGAATGGTGGTGGGAATAATGGAATATATAATGGTAATGGTGGGAATGGTGGTGGGGATAATGGAATATATAATGGTAATGGTGGGAATGGTGGTGGGGATAATGGAATATATAATGGTAATGGAGATAATGGTGGTGGGGATAATGGAATATATAATGGTAATGGAGATAATGGTGTTATTTTAAAGGGAAAAATGAAGTTAGTGGAAATGGTAGAGAAAGTTAAGTCATGCTAATGGTGAGTCCCACTTTGTGGGTTCCGCACAAGCGGGCCCCACATCAGCGGGCCCTACACAAGCGGGTCCCACATCAGCGGGTCCCACACAAACGGGTCCCACATCAGCGGGTCCCACACAAACGGGTCCCACACTAGCAGGTCCCACACTAGCAGGTCCCACACCAGCGGGTCCCACACAAACGGGTCCCACACCAGCGGGTCCCTCATTCTCTTTTGCTCGGATTCTC
>NW_027519982.1:10000-16070 GCF_043159265.1 Tasmannia lanceolata | reverse complement strand
GACGGGTCTAGGCATTCTTGGGCGCAGATCCCGCATCGTCTCGTCGCGTCTGGGCGCAAACACGTCGCGTCTCGTTGCGTCTTCAGAAGTCGTCGCTAACAGCACCTTTGGTTGCCACTGGTGGTTAGGCTGGTTGGTTGCGCAAACCCTATAGGAGGGTGGCATGCTGGTGGGCGTTTTTGCCCGGATAGGCACTAGAATGTGCAGATTTTGGGCGTTTTTGCCTGGATAGGCTAAGGAATGGGCATGCTTTGGGCGTTTTTGCCCGGATAGGCACCGGAATGCTTGGCCTTGGCTTGTCCTAGCAAGGCATTGCTGGGTTGGGCTCCCTTGGCCTTTTGGGCGCCTTGGACGATGTCTTGCGAAGACCATGGGCACAAGGCCATGGCATATGGTGAGGAAAGGACCACGGTTGCCAAGGTTAGGCACCGGAATGCTTGGCCTTGGCTTGCCAAAGCAGGGCATTGCTGGGTTGGGCTCCCTTGGCCTTCCGGGCGCCTTGGACACTGTCTTGGGAAGACCATGGGCACAAGGCCATGGCATATGGTGGGGAATGGACCACGGTTGCCAAGGCTAGGCATATAGAGAGGAATTGCATTTTTGCCCGGATAGGCACCGGAATGCTTGGCCTTGGCTTGCCATAGCAGGGCATTGCTGGGTTGGGCTCCCTTGGCCTTCCGGGGGCCTTGGACGCTGTCTTGGGAAGACCATGGGCACAAGGCCATGGCATATAGTGAGGAATGGACCACGGTTGGCAAGGCTAGGCATATAGAGAGGAATGGACCACGGTTGCCAAGGTTGCGCAAGTTTTGGGCATTTTTTGCCCGGATATGCCCAAGTATGCCCCGATAGGCCCGTTACGCCCCGGTATGAACGCGTATGCCCGGATAGACTCGGTATGCCTTGGGATACATGCGTATGCCCCGATATGCGCACGTGTGCCCCAGTAGGGCTCGGTATGCCCCGGTATGTACGCGTGTGCCCCGATAGGCCCGGTATGCCCCGATATGCACACGTGTGCCCCAATAGGGGTCGGTATGCCCCGGTAGGTACGCGTGTGCCCCGTAATGCACGTTTCGCAGATCTCCCCGCATGTCCCGCCCCTATATGTAATACTTACTTACTTACTTACTTTCTTTCTTGCTTGCTTGCTTGCTTGCAATGGTTGGGAGTGCCCGGCATGCCCCGCTGCAGAGACCAAGGGCGCAATGACTTGGCACCGCGGATGCCGGGACTCCGGCACTTCCCGTGGCACTGATGGTTGGTTCCAAAGACAAAAGGCCGTGCAAGGCCACCGCACCGCGGATGATTTTGCTCGTGCTGGCGCCGTTGTGTGGCCAAAGAACATGCGCGAATGCTCGTGTCGGAAGGGTTGGTGTCCTGGCCCCGCGGGTGTCACGAATGCTCGGTTGCGAAGACCATGGGACCAGAGCCATGGCACGTCGGATGATGGCTCCAGCTGGCGCCCCGGCACTTTCTGTGGCATTGATGCTCGGTTTCAAAGACAAACGTGCGCAGTGCCAGGGGACCGCGGATGACTGCTCGTGCTGGCCCCGTTGGGCGGCATTGATGGTCGGTTGCAAAGAAAATGCGCGATTGCTCGTGTCGGGGCCCGGCAAGCCAAGGCCAAGCGAGCCATGGCACGTCGGATGATGGCTCCAGCTGGCGCCCCGGCACTTTCTGTGGCATTGATGCTCGGTTTCAAAGACAAACGTGCGCAGGGCCAGGGGACCGCGGATGACTGCTCGTGCTGGCCCCGTTGGGCGGCATTGATGGTCGGTTGCAAAGAAAATGCGCGATTGCTCGTGTCGGGGCCTGGCAAGCCAAGGCCAAGCGAGCCATGGCAACGCGGATGATGGCTCGCTAGTGCTGGCGCCGTGCACAGTGGCCTCGCACACTCGCCCTGCACGCTTCCCTTGCACGCAGCCTTGCACACTAGCCTCGCATGCGAGCCTTGCACCCTAGCCATGCAAACTAGCCTTGCACGGTAGCCATGCACACAAGCCGTGCACATTAGCCATGCGCACAAGCCCCGCACACTAGCCTTGCGCACAACCCTTGCACACAAGCCATGCACTCGAGCAATGCACACAAGCCTTGCACTCAAGCAATGCACACAAGCCCTGGACACTAGCCTTGCACACGGGCCTGGCACACAAGCCTTGGGCACTAGCCTTGCGCACTAGCGTTCCACATGAGCCTTGCACACTAGCCTTGGACACTAGCCTTGCACACAGGCCTTGCACACTAGGCATGCTTGGGCGAGCTGATCCCGCATCAAGTCGACGGGTCTAGGCATTCTTGGGCGCAGATCCCGCATCGTCTCGTCGCGTCTGGGCGCAAACACGTCGCGTCTCGTTGCGTCTTCAGAAGTCGTCGCTAACAGCACCTTTGGTTGCCACTGGTGGTTAGGCTGGTTGGTTGCGCAAACCCTATAGGAGGGTGGCATGCTGGTGGGCGTTTTTGCCCGGATAGGCACTAGAATGTGCAGATTTTGGGCGTTTTTGCCTGGATAGGCTAAGGAATGGGCATGCTTTGGGCGTTTTTGCCCGGATAGGCACCGGAATGCTTGGCCTTGGCTTGTCCTAGCAAGGCATTGCTGGGTTGGGCTCCCTTGGCCTTTTGGGCGCCTTGGACGATGTCTTGCGAAGACCATGGGCACAAGGCCATGGCATATGGTGAGGAAAGGACCACGGTTGCCAAGGTTAGGCACCGGAATGCTTGGCCTTGGCATGCCAAAGCAGGGCATTGCTGGGTTGGGCTCCCTTGGCCTTCCGGGCGCCTTGGACACTGTCTTGGGAAGACCATGGGCACAAGGCCATGGCATATGGTGGGGAATGGACCACGGTTGCCAAGGCTAGACATATAGAGAGGAATTGCATTTTTGCCCGGATAGGCACCGGAATGCTTGGCCTTGGCTTGCCATAGCAGGGCATTGCTGGGTTGGGCTCCCTTGGCCTTCCGGGGGCCTTGGACGCTGTCTTGGGAAGACCATGGGCACAAGGCCATGGCATATAGTGAGGAATGGACCACAGTTGGCAAGGCTAGGCATATAGAGAGGAATGGACCACGGTTGCCAAGGTTGCGCAAGTTTTGGGCATTTTTTGCCCGGATATGCCCAAGTATGCCCCGATAGGCCCGTTACGCCCCGGTATGAACGCGTATGCCCGGATAGACTCGGTATGCCTTGGGATACATGCGTATGCCCCGATATGCGCACGTGTGCCCCAGTAGGGCTCGGTATGCCCCGGTATGTACGCGTGTGCCCCGATAGGCCCGGTATGCCCCGATATGCACACGTGTGCCCCAATAGGGGTCGGTATGCCCCGGTAGGTACGCGTGTGCCCCGTAATGCACGTTTCGCAGATCTCCCCGCATGTCCCGCCCCTATATGTAATACTTACTTACTTACTTACTTTCTTTCTTGCTTGCTTGCTTGCTTGCAATGGTTGGGAGTGCCCGGCATGCCCCGCTGCAGAGACCAAGGGCGCAATGACTTGGCACCGCGGATGCCGGGACTCCGGCACTTCCCGTGGCACTGATGGTTGGTTCCAAAGACAAAAGGCCGTGCAAGGCCACCGCACCGCGGATGATTTTGCTCGTGCTGGCGCCGTTGTGTGGCCAAAGAACATGCGCGAATGCTCGTGTCGGAAGGGTTGGTGTCCTGGCCCCGCGGGTGTCACGAATGCTCGGTTGCGAAGACCATGGGACCAGAGCCATGGCACGTCGGATGATGGCTCCAGCTGGCGCCCCGGCACTTTCTGTGGCATTGATGCTCGGTTTCAAAGACAAACGTGCGCAGGGCCAGGGGACCGCGGATGACTGCTCGTGCTGGCCCCGTTGGGCAGCATTGATGGTCGGTTGCAAAGAAAATGCGCGATTGCTCGTGTCGGGGCCCGGCAAGCCAAGGCCAAGCGAGCCATGGCACGTCGGATGATGGCTCCAGCTGGCGCCCCGGCACTTTCTGTGGCATTGATGCTCGGTTTCAAAGACAAACGTGCGCAGGGCCAGGGGACCGCGGATGACTGCTCGTGCTGGCCCCGTTGGGCGGCATTGATGGTCGGTTGCAAAGAAAATGCGCGATTGCTCGTGTCGGGGCCTGGCAAGCCAAGGCCAAGCGAGCCATGGCAACGCGGATGATGGCTCGCTAGTGCTGGCGCCGTGCACAGTGGCCTCGCACACTCGCCCTGCACGCTTCCCTTGCACGCAGCCTTGCACACTAGCCTCGCATGCGAGCCTTGCACCCTAGCCATGCAAACTAGCCTTGCACGGTAGCCATGCACACAAGCCGTGCACATTAGCCATGCGCACAAGCCCCGCACACTAGCCTTGCGCACAACCCTTGCACACAAGCCATGCACTCGAGCAATGCACACAAGCCTTGCACTCAAGCAATGCACACAAGCCCTGGACACTAGCCTTGCACACGGGCCTGGCACACAAGCCTTGGGCACTAGCCTTGCGCACTAGCGTTCCACATGAGCCTTGCACACTAGCCTTGGACACTAGCCTTGCACACAGGCCTTGCACACTAGGCATGCTTGGGCGAGCTGATCCCGCATCAAGTCGACGGGTCTAGGCATTCTTGGGCGCAGATCCCGCATCGTCTCGTCGCGTCTGGGCGCAAACACGTCGCGTCTCGTTGCGTCTTCAGAAGTCGTCGCTAACAGCACCTTTGGTTGCCACTGGTGGTTAGGCTGGTTGGTTGCGCAAACCCTATAGGAGGGTGGCATGCTGGTGGGCGTTTTTGCCCGGATAGGCACTAGAATGTGCAGATTTTGGGCGTTTTTGCCTGGATAGGCTAAGGAATGGGCATGCTTTGGGCGTTTTTGCCCGGATAGGCACCGGAATGCTTGGCCTTGGCTTGTCCTAGCAAGGCATTGCTGGGTTGGGCTCCCTTGGCCTTTTGGGCGCCTTGGACGATGTCTTGCGAAGACCATGGGCACAAGGCCATGGCATATGGTGAGGAAAGGACCACGGTTGCCAAGGTTAGGCACCGGAATGCTTGGCCTTGGCTTGCCAAAGCAGGGCATTGCTGGGTTGGGCTCCCTTGGCCTTCCGGGCGCCTTGGACACTGTCTTGGGAAGACCATGGGCACAAGGCCATGGCATATGGTGGGGAATGGACCACGGTTGCCAAGGCTAGGCATATAGAGAGGAATTGCATTTTTGCCCGGATAGGCACCGGAATGCTTGGCCTTGGCTTGCCATAGCAGGGCATTGCTGGGTTGGGCTCCCTTGGCCTTCCGGGGGCCTTGGACGCTGTCTTGGGAAGACCATGGGCACAAGGCCATGGCATATAGTGAGGAATGGACCACGGTTGGCAAGGCTAGGCATATAGAGAGGAATGGACCACGGTTGCCAAGGTTGCGCAAGTTTTGGGCATTTTTTGCCCGGATATGCCCAAGTATGCCCCGATAGGCCCGTTACGCCCCGGTATGAACGCGTATGCCCGGATAGACTCGGTATGCCTTGGGATACATGCGTATGCCCCGATAGGCTTGGTACGCCCCGATATGCGCACGTGTGCCCCAGTAGGGCTCGGTATGCCCCGGTATGTACGCGTGTGCCCCGATAGGCCCGGTATGCCCCGATATGCACACGTGTGCCCCAATAGGGGTCGGTATGCCCCGGTAGGTACGCGTGTGCCCCGTAATGCACGTTTCGCAGATCTCCCCGCATGTCCCGCCCCTATATGTAATACTTACTTACTTACTTACTTTCTTTCTTGCTTGCTTGCTTGCTTGCAATGGTTGGGAGTGCCCGGCATGCCCCGCTGCAGAGACCAAGGGCGCAATGACTTGGCACCGCGGATGCCGGGACTCCGGCACTTCCCGTGGCACTGATGGTTGGTTCCAAAGACAAAAGGCCGTGCAAGGCCACCGCACCGCGGATGATTTTGCTCGTGCTGGCGCCGTTGTGTGGCCAAAGAACATGCGCGAATGCTCGTGTCGGAAGGGTTGGTGTCCTGGCCCCGCGGGTGTCACGAATGCTCGGTTGCGAAGACCATGGGACCAGAGCCATGGCACGTCGGATGATGGCTCCAGCTGGCGCCCCGGCACTTTCTGTGG
>NW_027519981.1:2500-12500 GCF_043159265.1 Tasmannia lanceolata | reverse complement strand
GCATACCGACCCCTATTGGGGCACACGTGTGCATATCGGGGCATACCGGGCCTATCGGGGCACACGCGTACATACCGGGGCATACCGAGCCCTACTGGGGCACACGTGCGCATATCGGGGCGTACCAAGCCTATCGGGGCATACGCATGTATCCCAAGGCATACCGAGTCTATCCGGGCATACGCGTTCATACCGGGGCGTAACGGGCCTATCGGGGCATACTTGGGCATATCCGGGCAAAAAATGCCCAAAACTTGCGCAACCTTGGCAACCGTGGTCCATTCCTCTCTATATGCCTAGCCTTGCCAACCGTGGTCCATTCCTCACTATATGCCATGGCCTTGTGCCCATGGTCTTCCCAAGACAGCGTCCAAGGCCCCCGGAAGGCCAAGGGAGCCCAACCCAGCAATGCCCTGCTATGGCAAGCCAAGGCCAAGCATTCCGGTGCCTATCCGGGCAAAAATGCAATTCCTCTCTATATGCCTAGCCTTGGCAACCGTGGTCCATTCCCCACCATATGCCATGGCCTTGTGCCCATGGTCTTCCCAAGACAGTGTCCAAGGCGCCCGGAAGGCCAAGGGAGCCCAACCCAGCAATGCCCTGCTTTGGCAAGCCAAGGCCAAGCATTCCGGTGCCTAACCTTGGCAACCGTGGTCCTTTCCTCACCATATGCCATGGCCTTGTGCCCATGGTCTTCGCAAGACATCGTCCAAGGCGCCCAAAAGGCCAAGGGAGCCCAACCCAGCAATGCCTTGCTAGGACAAGCCAAGGCCAAGCATTCCGGTGCCTATCCGGGCAAAAACGCCCAAAGCATGCCCATTCCTTAGCCTATCCAGGCAAAAACGCCCAAAATCTGCACATTCTAGTGCCTATCCGGGCAAAAACGCCCACCAGCATGCCACCCTCCTATAGGGTTTGCGCAACCAACCAGCCTAACCACCAGTGGCAACCAAAGGTGCTGTTAGCGACGACTTCTGAAGACGCAACGAGACGCGACGTGTTTGCGCCCAGACGCGACGAGACGATGCGGGATCTGCGCCCAAGAATGCCTAGACCCGTCGACTTGATGCGGGATCAGCTCGCCCAAGCATGCCTAGTGTGCAAGGCCTGTGTGCAAGGCTAGTGTCCAAGGCTAGTGTGCAAGGCTCATGTGGAACGCTAGTGCGCAAGGCTAGTGCCCAAGGCTTGTGTGCCAGGCCCGTGTGCAAGGCTAGTGTCCAGGGCTTGTGTGCATTGCTTGAGTGCAAGGCTTGTGTGCATTGCTCGAGTGCATGGCTTGTGTGCAAGGGTTGTGCGCAAGGCTAGTGTGCGGGGCTTGTGCGCATGGCTAATGTGCACGGCTTGTGTGCATGGCTACCGTGCAAGGCTAGTTTGCATGGCTAGGGTGCAAGGCTCGCATGCGAGGCTAGTGTGCAAGGCTGCGTGCAAGGGAAGCGTGCAGGGCGAGTGTGCGAGGCCACTGTGCACGGCGCCAGCACTAGCGAGCCATCATCCGCGTTGCCATGGCTCGCTTGGCCTTGGCTTGCCAGGCCCCGACACGAGCAATCGCGCATTTTCTTTGCAACCGACCATCAATGCCGCCCAACGGGGCCAGCACGAGCAGTCATCCGCGGTCCCCTGGCCCTGCGCACGTTTGTCTTTGAAACCGAGCATCAATGCCACAGAAAGTGCCGGGGCGCCAGCTGGAGCCATCATCCGACGTGCCATGGCTCGCTTGGCCTTGGCTTGCCGGGCCCCGACACGAGCAATCGCGCATTTTCTTTGCAACCGACCATCAATGCTGCCCAACGGGGCCAGCACGAGCAGTCATCCGCGGTCCCCTGGCCCTGCGCACGTTTGTCTTTGAAACCGAGCATCAATGCCACAGAAAGTGCCGGGGCGCCAGCTGGAGCCATCATCCGACGTGCCATGGCTCTGGTCCCATGGTCTTCGCAACCGAGCATTCGTGACACCCGCGGGGCCAGGACACCAACCCTTCCGACACGAGCATTCGCGCATGTTCTTTGGCCACACAACGGCGCCAGCACGAGCAAAATCATCCGCGGTGCGGTGGCCTTGCACGGCCTTTTGTCTTTGGAACCAACCATCAGTGCCACGGGAAGTGCCGGAGTCCCGGCATCCGCGGTGCCAAGTCATTGCGCCCTTGGTCTCTGCAGCGGGGCATGCCGGGCACTCCCAACCATTGCAAGCAAGCAAGCAAGCAAGAAAGAAAGTAAGTAAGTAAGTAAGTATTACATATAGGGGCGGGACATGCGGGGAGATCTGCGAAACGTGCATTACGGGGCACACGCGTACCTACCGGGGCATACCGACCCCTATTGGGGCACACGTGTGCATATCGGGGCATACCGGGCCTATCGGGGCACACGCGTACATACCGGGGCATACCGAGCCCTACTGGGGCACACGTGCGCATATCGGGGCATACGCATGTATCCCAAGGCATACCGAGTCTATCCGGGCATACGCGTTCATACCGGGGCGTAACGGGCCTATCGGGGCATACTTGGGCATATCCGGGCAAAAAATGCCCAAAACTTGCGCAACCTTGGCAACCGTGGTCCATTCCTCTCTATATGCCTAGCCTTGCCAACTGTGGTCCATTCCTCACTATATGCCATGGCCTTGTGCCCATGGTCTTCCCAAGACAGCGTCCAAGGCCCCCGGAAGGCCAAGGGAGCCCAACCCAGCAATGCCCTGCTATGGCAAGCCAAGGCCAAGCATTCCGGTGCCTATCCGGGCAAAAATGCAATTCCTCTCTATATGTCTAGCCTTGGCAACCGTGGTCCATTCCCCACCATATGCCATGGCCTTGTGCCCATGGTCTTCCCAAGACAGTGTCCAAGGCGCCCGGAAGGCCAAGGGAGCCCAACCCAGCAATGCCCTGCTTTGGCATGCCAAGGCCAAGCATTCCGGTGCCTAACCTTGGCAACCGTGGTCCTTTCCTCACCATATGCCATGGCCTTGTGCCCATGGTCTTCGCAAGACATCGTCCAAGGCGCCCAAAAGGCCAAGGGAGCCCAACCCAGCAATGCCTTGCTAGGACAAGCCAAGGCCAAGCATTCCGGTGCCTATCCGGGCAAAAACGCCCAAAGCATGCCCATTCCTTAGCCTATCCAGGCAAAAACGCCCAAAATCTGCACATTCTAGTGCCTATCCGGGCAAAAACGCCCACCAGCATGCCACCCTCCTATAGGGTTTGCGCAACCAACCAGCCTAACCACCAGTGGCAACCAAAGGTGCTGTTAGCGACGACTTCTGAAGACGCAACGAGACGCGACGTGTTTGCGCCCAGACGCGACGAGACGATGCGGGATCTGCGCCCAAGAATGCCTAGACCCGTCGACTTGATGCGGGATCAGCTCGCCCAAGCATGCCTAGTGTGCAAGGCCTGTGTGCAAGGCTAGTGTCCAAGGCTAGTGTGCAAGGCTCATGTGGAACGCTAGTGCGCAAGGCTAGTGCCCAAGGCTTGTGTGCCAGGCCCGTGTGCAAGGCTAGTGTCCAGGGCTTGTGTGCATTGCTTGAGTGCAAGGCTTGTGTGCATTGCTCGAGTGCATGGCTTGTGTGCAAGGGTTGTGCGCAAGGCTAGTGTGCGGGGCTTGTGCGCATGGCTAATGTGCACGGCTTGTGTGCATGGCTACCGTGCAAGGCTAGTTTGCATGGCTAGGGTGCAAGGCTCGCATGCGAGGCTAGTGTGCAAGGCTGCGTGCAAGGGAAGCGTGCAGGGCGAGTGTGCGAGGCCACTGTGCACGGCGCCAGCACTAGCGAGCCATCATCCGCGTTGCCATGGCTCGCTTGGCCTTGGCTTGCCAGGCCCCGACACGAGCAATCGCGCATTTTCTTTGCAACCGACCATCAATGCCGCCCAACGGGGCCAGCACGAGCAGTCATCCGCGGTCCCCTGGCCCTGCGCACGTTTGTCTTTGAAACCGAGCATCAATGCCACAGAAAGTGCCGGGGCGCCAGCTGGAGCCATCATCCGACGTGCCATGGCTCGCTTGGCCTTGGCTTGCCGGGCCCCGACACGAGCAATCGCGCATTTTCTTTGCAACCGACCATCAATGCCGCCCAACGGGGCCAGCACGAGCAGTCATCCGCGGTCCCCTGGCACTGCGCACGTTTGTCTTTGAAACCGAGCATCAATGCCACAGAAAGTGCCGGGGCGCCAGCTGGAGCCATCATCCGACGTGCCATGGCTCTGGTCCCATGGTCTTCGCAACCGAGCATTCGTGACACCCGCGGGGCCAGGACACCAACCCTTCCGACACGAGCATTCGCGCATGTTCTTTGGCCACACAACGGCGCCAGCACGAGCAAAATCATCCGCGGTGCGGTGGCCTTGCACGGCCTTTTGTCTTTGGAACCAACCATCAGTGCCACGGGAAGTGCCGGAGTCCCGGCATCCGCGGTGCCAAGTCATTGCGCCCTTGGTCTCTGCAGCGGGGCATGCCGGGCACTCCCAACCATTGCAAGCAAGCAAGCAAGCAAGAAAGAAAGTAAGTAAGTAAGTAAGTATTACATATAGGGGCGGGACATGCGGGGAGATCTGCGAAACGTGCATTACGGGGCACACGCGTACCTACCGGGGCATACCGACCCCTATTGGGGCACACGTGTGCATATCGGGGCATACCGGGCCTATCGGGGCACACGCGTACATACCGGGGCATACCGAGCCCTACTGGGGCACACGTGCGCATATCGGGGCATACGCATGTATCCCAAGGCATACCGAGTCTATCCGGGCATACGCGTTCATACCGGGGCGTAACGGGCCTATCGGGGCATACTTGGGCATATCCGGGCAAAAAATGCCCAAAACTTGCGCAACCTTGGCAACCGTGGTCCATTCCTCTCTATATGCCTAGCCTTGCCAACCGTGGTCCATTCCTCACTATATGCCATGGCCTTGTGCCCATGGTCTTCCCAAGACAGCGTCCAAGGCCCCCGGAAGGCCAAGGGAGCCCAACCCAGCAATGCCCTGCTATGGCAAGCCAAGGCCAAGCATTCCGGTGCCTATCCGGGCAAAAATGCAATTCCTCTCTATATGCCTAGCCTTGGCAACCGTGGTCCATTCCCCACCATATGCCATGGCCTTGTGCCCATGGTCTTCCCAAGACAGTGTCCAAGGCGCCCGGAAGGCCAAGGGAGCCCAACCCAGCAATGCCCTGCTTTGGCAAGCCAAGGCCAAGCATTCCGGTGCCTAACCTTGGCAACCGTGGTCCTTTCCTCACCATATGCCATGGCCTTGTGCCCATGGTCTTCGCAAGACATCGTCCAAGGCGCCCAAAAGGCCAAGGGAGCCCAACCCAGCAATGCCTTGCTAGGACAAGCCAAGGCCAAGCATTCCGGTGCCTATCCGGGCAAAAACGCCCAAAGCATGCCCATTCCTTAGCCTATCCAGGCAAAAACGCCCAAAATCTGCACATTCTAGTGCCTATCCGGGCAAAAACGCCCACCAGCATGCCACCCTCCTATAGGGTTTGCGCAACCAACCAGCCTAACCACCAGTGGCAACCAAAGGTGCTGTTAGCGACGACTTCTGAAGACGCAACGAGACGCGACGTGTTTGCGCCCAGACGCGACGAGACGATGCGGGATCTGCGCCCAAGAATGCCTAGACCCGTCGACTTGATGCGGGATCAGCTCGCCCAAGCATGCCTAGTGTGCAAGGCCTGTGTGCAAGGCTAGTGTCCAAGGCTAGTGTGCAAGGCTCATGTGGAACGCTAGTGCGCAAGGCTAGTGCCCAAGGCTTGTGTGCCAGGCCCGTGTGCAAGGCTAGTGTCCAGGGCTTGTGTGCATTGCTTGAGTGCAAGGCTTGTGTGCATTGCTCGAGTGCATGGCTTGTGTGCAAGGGTTGTGCGCAAGGCTAGTGTGCGGGGCTTGTGCGCATGGCTAATGTGCACGGCTTGTGTGCATGGCTACCGTGCAAGGCTAGTTTGCATGGCTAGGGTGCAAGGCTCGCATGCGAGGCTAGTGTGCAAGGCTGCGTGCAAGGGAAGCGTGCAGGGCGAGTGTGCGAGGCCACTGTGCACGGCGCCAGCACTAGCGAGCCATCATCCGCGTTGCCATGGCTCGCTTGGCCTTGGCTTGCCAGGCCCCGACACGAGCAATCGCGCATTTTCTTTGCAACCGACCATCAATGCCGCCCAACGGGGCCAGCACGAGCAGTCATCCGCGGTCCCCTGGCCCTGCGCACGTTTGTCTTTGAAACCGAGCATCAATGCCACAGAAAGTGCCGGGGCGCCAGCTGGAGCCATCATCCGACGTGCCATGGCTCGCTTGGCCTTGGCTTGCCGGGCCCCGACACGAGCAATCGCGCATTTTCTTTGCAACCGACCATCAATGCTGCCCAACGGGGCCAGCACGAGCAGTCATCCGCGGTCCCCTGGCCCTGCGCACGTTTGTCTTTGAAACCGAGCATCAATGCCACAGAAAGTGCCGGGGCGCCAGCTGGAGCCATCATCCGACGTGCCATGGCTCTGGTCCCATGGTCTTCGCAACCGAGCATTCGTGACACCCGCGGGGCCAGGACACCAACCCTTCCGACACGAGCATTCGCGCATGTTCTTTGGCCACACAACGGCGCCAGCACGAGCAAAATCATCTGCGGTGCGGTGGCCTTGCACGGCCTTTTGTCTTTGGAACCAACCATCAGTGCCACGGGAAGTGCCGGAGTCCCGGCATCCGCGGTGCCAAGTCATTGCGCCCTTGGTCTCTGCAGCGGGGCATGCCGGGCACTCCCAACCATTGCAAGCAAGCAAGCAAGCAAGAAAGAAAGTAAGTAAGTAAGTAAGTATTACATATAGGGGCGGGACATGCGGGGAGATCTGCGAAACGTGCATTACGGGGCACACGCGTACCTACCGGGGCATACCGACCCCTATTGGGGCACACGTGTGCATATCGGGGCATACCGGGCCTATCGGGGCACACGCGTACATACCGGGGCATACCGAGCCCTACTGGGGCACACGTGCGCATATCGGGGCGTACCAAGCCTATCGGGGCATACGCATGTATCCCAAGGCATACCGAGTCTATCCGGGCATACGCGTTCATACCGGGGCGTAACGGGCCTATCGGGGCATACTTGGGCATATCCGGGCAAAAAATGCCCAAAACTTGCGCAACCTTGGCAACCGTGGTCCATTCCTCTCTATATGCCTAGCCTTGCCAACCGTGGTCCATTCCTCACTATATGCCATGGCCTTGTGCCCATGGTCTTCCCAAGACAGCGTCCAAGGCCCCCGGAAGGCCAAGGGAGCCCAACCCAGCAATGCCCTGCTATGGCAAGCCAAGGCCAAGCATTCCGGTGCCTATCCGGGCAAAAATGCAATTCCTCTCTATATGCCTAGCCTTGGCAACCGTGGTCCATTCCCCACCATATGCCATGGCCTTGTGCCCATGGTCTTCCCAAGACAGTGTCCAAGGCGCCCGGAAGGCCAAGGGAGCCCAACCCAGCAATGCCCTGCTTTGGCAAGCCAAGGCCAAGCATTCCGGTGCCTAACCTTGGCAACCGTGGTCCTTTCCTCACCATATGCCATGGCCTTGTGCCCATGGTCTTCGCAAGACATCGTCCAAGGCGCCCAAAAGGCCAAGGGAGCCCAACCCAGCAATGCCTTGCTAGGACAAGCCAAGGCCAAGCATTCCGGTGCCTATCCGGGCAAAAACGCCCAAAGCATGCCCATTCCTTAGCCTATCCAGGCAAAAACGCCCAAAATCTGCACATTCTAGTGCCTATCCGGGCAAAAACGCCCACCAGCATGCCACCCTCCTATAGGGTTTGCGCAACCAACCAGCCTAACCACCAGTGGCAACCAAAGGTGCTGTTAGCGACGACTTCTGAAGACGCAACGAGACGCGACGTGTTTGCGCCCAGACGCGACGAGACGATGCGGGATCTGCGCCCAAGAATGCCTAGACCCGTCGACTTGATGCGGGATCAGCTCGCCCAAGCATGCCTAGTGTGCAAGGCCTGTGTGCAAGGCTAGTGTCCAAGGCTAGTGTGCAAGGCTCATGTGGAACGCTAGTGCGCAAGGCTAGTGCCCAAGGCTTGTGTGCCAGGCCCGTGTGCAAGGCTAGTGTCCAGGGCTTGTGTGCATTGCTTGAGTGCAAGGCTTGTGTGCATTGCTCGAGTGCATGGCTTGTGTGCAAGGGTTGTGCGCAAGGCTAGTGTGCGGGGCTTGTGCGCATGGCTAATGTGCACGGCTTGTGTGCATGGCTACCGTGCAAGGCTAGTTTGCATGGCTAGGGTGCAAGGCTCGCATGCGAGGCTAGTGTGCAAGGCTGCGTGCAAGGGAAGCGTGCAGGGCGAGTGTGCGAGGCCACTGTGCACGGCGCCAGCACTAGCGAGCCATCATCCGCGTTGCCATGGCTCGCTTGGCCTTGGCTTGCCAGGCCCCGACACGAGCAATCGCGCATTTTCTTTGCAACCGACCATCAATGCCGCCCAACGGGGCCAGCACGAGCAGTCATCCGCGGTCCCCTGGCCCTGCGCACGTTTGTCTTTGAAACCGAGCATCAATGCCACAGAAAGTGCCGGGGCGCCAGCTGGAGCCATCATCCGACGTGCCATGGCTCGCTTGGCCTTGGCTTGCCGGGCCCCGACACGAGCAATCGCGCATTTTCTTTGCAACCGACCATCAATGCCGCCCAACGGGGCCAGCACGAGCAGTCATCCGCGGTCCCCTGGCACTGCGCACGTTTGTCTTTGAAACCGAGCATCAATGCCACAGAAAGTGCCGGGGCGCCAGCTGGAGCCATCATCCGACGTGCCATGGCTCTGGTCCCATGGTCTTCGCAACCGAGCATTCGTGACACCCGCGGGGCCAGGACACCAACCCTTCCGACACGAGCATTCGCGCATGTTCTTTGGCCACACAACGGCGCCAGCACGAGCAAAATCATCCGCGGTGCGGTGGCCTTGCACGGCCTTTTGTCTTTGGAACCAACCATCAGTGCCACGGGAAGTGCCGGAGTCCCGGCATCCGCGGTGCCAAGTCATTGCGCCCTTGGTCTCTGCAGCGGGGCATGCCGGGCACTCCCAACCATTGCAAGCAAGCAAGCAAGCAAGAAAGAAAGAAAGTAAGTAAGTAAGTATTACATATAGGGGCGGGACATGCGGGGAGATCTGCGAAACGTGCATTACGGGGCACACGCGTACCTACCGGGGCATACCGACCCCTATTGGGGCACACGTGTGCATATCGGGGCATACCGGGCCTATCGGGGCACACGCGTACATACCGGGGCATACCGAGCCCTACTGGGGCACACGTGCGCATATCGGGGCGTACCAAGCCTATCGGGGCATACGCATGTATCCCAAGGCATACCGAGTCTATCCGGGCATACGCGTTCATACCGGGGCGTAACGGGCCTATCGGGGCATACTTGGGCATATCCGGGCAAAAAATGCCCAAAACTTGCGCAACCTTGGCAACCGTGGTCCATTCCTCTCTATATGCCTAGCCTTGCCAACCGTGGTCCATTCCTCACTATATGCCATGGCCTTGTGCCCATGGTCTTCCCAAGACAGCGTCCAAGGCCCCCGGAAGGCCAAGGGAGCCCAACCCAGCAATGCCCTGCTATGGCAAGCCAAGGCCAAGCATTCCGGTGCCTATCCGGGCAAAAATGCGATTCCTCTCTATATGCCTAGCCTTGGCAACCGTGGTCCATTCCCCACCATATGCCATGGCCTTGTGCCCATGGTCTTCCCAAGACAGTGTCCAAGGCGCCCGGAAGGCCAAGGGAGCCCAACCCAGCAATGCCCTGCTTTGGCAAGCCAAGGCCAAGCATTCCGGTGCCTAACCTTGGCAACCGTGGTCCTTTCCTCACCATATGCCATGGCCTTGTGCCCATGGTCTTCGCAAGACATCGTCCAAGGCGCCCAAAAGGCCAAGGGAGCCCAACCCAGCAATGCCCTGCTAGGGCAAGCCAAGGCCAAGCATTCCGGTGCCTAACCTTGGCAACCGTGGTCCTTTCCTCACCATATGCC
>NW_027519980.1:0-7500 GCF_043159265.1 Tasmannia lanceolata | reverse complement strand
GCACGTTTGTCTTCGAAACCGAGCATCAATGCCACAGAAAGTGCCGGGGCGCCAGCTGGAGCCATCATCCGCGTTGTCATGGCTCGCTTGGCCTTGGCTTGCCAGGCCCCGACACGAGCAATCGCGCATTTTCTTTGCAACCGACCATCAATGCCGCCCAACGGGGCCAGCACGAGCAGTCATCCGCGGTCCCCTGGCCCTGCGCACGTTTGTCTTTGAAACCGAGCATCAATGCCACAGAAAGTGCCGAGGCGCCAGCTGGAGCCATCATCCGACGTGCCATGGCTCTGGTCCCATGGTCTTCGCAACCGAGCATTCGTGACACCCGCGGGGCCAGGACACCAACCCTTCCGACACGAGCATTCGCGCATGTTCTTTGGCCACACAACGGCGCCAGCACGAGCAAAATCATCCGCGGTGTGGTGGCCTTGCACGGCCTTTTGTCTTTGGAACCAACCATCAGTGCCACGGGAAGTGCCGGAGTCCCGGCATCCGCGGTGCCAAGTCATTGCGCCCTTGGTCTCTGCAGCGGGGCATGCCGGGCACTCCCAACCATTGCAAGCAAGCAAGCAAGCAAGAAAGAAAGTAAGTAAGTAAGTAAGTATTACATATAGGGGCGGGACATGCGGGGAGATCTGCGAAACGTGCATTACGGGGCACACGCGTACCTACCGGGGCATACCGACCCCTATTGGGGCACACGTGTGCATATCGGGGCATACCGGGCCTATCGGGGCACACGCGTACATACCGGGGCATACCGAGCCCTACTGGGGCACACGTGCGCATATCGGGGCGTACCAAGCCTATCGGGGCATACGCATGTATCCCAAGGCATACCGAGTCTATCCGGGCATACGCGTTCATACCGGGGCGTAACGGGCCTATCGGGGCATACTTGGGCATATCCGGGCAAAAAATGCCCAAAACTTGCGCAACCTTGGCAACCGTGGTCCATTCCTCTCTATATGCCTAGCCTTGCCAACCGTGGTCCATTCCTCACTATATGCCATGGCCTTGTGCCCATGGTCTTCCCAAGACAGCGTCCAAGGCCCCCGGAAGGCCAAGGGAGCCCAACCCAGCAATGCCCTGCTATGGCAAGCCAAGGCCAAGCATTCCGGTGCCTATCCGGGCAAAAATGCAATTCCTCTCTATATGCCTAGCCTTGGCAACCGTGGTCCATTCCCCACCATATGCCATGGCCTTGTGCCCATGGTCTTCCCAAGACAGTGTCCAAGGCGCCCGGAAGGCCAAGGGAGCCCAACCCAGCAATGCCCTGCTTTGGCAAGCCAAGGCCAAGCATTCCGGTGCCTAACCTTGGCAACCGTGGTCCTTTCCTCACCATATGCCATGGCCTTGTGCCCATGGTCTTCGCAAGACATCGTCCAAGGCGCCCAAAAGGCCAAGGGAGCCCAACCCAGCAATGCCTTGCTAGGACAAGCCAAGGCCAAGCATTCCGGTGCCTATCCGGGCAAAAACGCCCAAAGCATGCCCATTCCTTAGCCTATCCAGGCAAAAACGCCCAAAATCTGCACATTCTAGTGCCTATCCGGGCAAAAACGCCCACCAGCATGCCACCCTCCTATAGGGTTTGCGCAACCAACCAGCCTAACCACCAGTGGCAACCAAAGGTGCTGTTAGCGACGACTTCTGAAGACGCAACGAGACGCGACGTGTTTGCGCCCAGACGCGACGAGACGATGCGGGATCTGCGCCCAAGAATGCCTAGACCCGTCGACTTGATGCGGGATCAGCTCGCCCAAGCATGCCTAGTGTGCAAGGCCTGTGTGCAAGGCTAGTGTCCAAGGCTAGTGTGCAAGGCTCATGTGGAACGCTAGTGCGCAAGGCTAGTGCCCAAGGCTTGTGTGCCAGGCCCGTGTGCAAGGCTAGTGTCCAGGGCTTGTGTGCATTGCTTGAGTGCAAGGCTTGTGTGCATTGCTCGAGTGCATGGCTTGTGTGCAAGGGTTGTGCGCAAGGCTAGTGTGCGGGGCTTGTGCGCATGGCTAATGTGCACGGCTTGTGTGCATGGCTACCGTGCAAGGCTAGTTTGCATGGCTAGGGTGCAAGGCTCGCATGCGAGGCTAGTGTGCAAGGCTGCGTGCAAGGGAAGCGTGCAGGGCGAGTGTGCGAGGCCACTGTGCACGGCGCCAGCACTAGCGAGCCATCATCCGCGTTGCCATGGCTCGCTTGGCCTTGGCTTGCCAGGCCCCGACACGAGCAATCGCGCATTTTCTTTGCAACCGACCATCAATGCCGCCCAACGGGGCCAGCACGAGCAGTCATCCGCGGTCCCCTGGCCCTGCGCACGTTTGTCTTTGAAACCGAGCATCAATGCCACAGAAAGTGCCGGGGCGCCAGCTGGAGCCATCATCCGACGTGCCATGGCTCGCTTGGCCTTGGCTTGCCGGGCCCCGACACGAGCAATCGCGCATTTTCTTTGCAACCGACCATCAATGCCGCCCAACGGGGCCAGCACGAGCAGTCATCCGCGGTCCCCTGGCACTGCGCACGTTTGTCTTTGAAACCGAGCATCAATGCCACAGAAAGTGCCGGGGCGCCAGCTGGAGCCATCATCCGACGTGCCATGGCTCTGGTCCCATGGTCTTCGCAACCGAGCATTCGTGACACCCGCGGGGCCAGGACACCAACCCTTCCGACACGAGCATTCGCGCATGTTCTTTGGCCACACAACGGCGCCAGCACGAGCAAAATCATCCGCGGTGCGGTGGCCTTGCACGGCCTTTTGTCTTTGGAACCAACCATCAGTGCCACGGGAAGTGCCGGAGTCCCGGCATCCGCGGTGCCAAGTCATTGCGCCCTTGGTCTCTGCAGCGGGGCATGCCGGGCACTCCCAACCATTGCAAGCAAGCAAGCAAGCAAGAAAGAAAGTAAGTAAGTAAGTAAGTATTACATATAGGGGCGGGACATGCGGGGAGATCTGCGAAACGTGCATTACGGGGCACACGCGTACCTACCGGGGCATACCGACCCCTATTGGGGCACACGTGTGCATATCGGGGCATACCGGGCCTATCGGGGCACACGCGTACATACCGGGGCATACCGAGCCCTACTGGGGCACACGTGCGCATATCGGGGCGTACCAAGCCTATCGGGGCATACGCATGTATCCCAAGGCATACCGAGTCTATCCGGGCATACGCGTTCATACCGGGGCGTAACGGGCCTATCGGGGCATACTTGGGCATATCCGGGCAAAAAATGCCCAAAACTTGCGCAACCTTGGCAACCGTGGTCCATTCCTCTCTATATGCCTAGCCTTGCCAACCGTGGTCCATTCCTCACTATATGCCATGGCCTTGTGCCCATGGTCTTCCCAAGACAGCGTCCAAGGCCCCCGGAAGGCCAAGGGAGCCCAACCCAGCAATGCCCTGCTATGGCAAGCCAAGGCCAAGCATTCCGGTGCCTATCCGGGCAAAAATGCAATTCCTCTCTATATGCCTAGCCTTGGCAACCGTGGTCCATTCCCCACCATATGCCATGGCCTTGTGCCCATGGTCTTCCCAAGACAGTGTCCAAGGCGCCCGGAAGGCCAAGGGAGCCCAACCCAGCAATGCCCTGCTTTGGCAAGCCAAGGCCAAGCATTCCGGTGCCTAACCTTGGCAACCGTGGCCCTTTCCTCACCATATGCCATGGCCTTGTGCCCATGGTCTTCGCAAGACATCGTCCAAGGCGCCCAAAAGGCCAAGGGAGCCCAACCCAGCAATGCCTTGCTAGGACAAGCCAAGGCCAAGCATTCCGGTGCCTATCCGGGCAAAAACGCCCAAAGCATGCCCATTCCTTAGCCTATCCAGGCAAAAACGCCCAAAATCTGCACATTCTAGTGCCTATCCGGGCAAAAACGCCCACCAGCATGCCACCCTCCTATAGGGTTTGCGCAACCAACCAGCCTAACCACCAGTGGCAACCAAAGGTGCTGTTAGCGACGACTTCTGAAGACGCAACGAGACGCGACGTGTTTGCGCCCAGACGCGACGAGACGATGCGGGATCTGCGCCCAAGAATGCCTACACCCGTCGACTTGATGCGGGATCAGCTCGCCCAAGCATGCCTAGTGTGCAAGGCCTGTGTGCAAGGCTAGTGTCCAAGGCTAGTGTGCAAGGCTCATGTGGAACGCTAGTGCGCAAGGCTAGTGCCCAAGGCTTGTGTGCCAGGCCCGTGTGCAAGGCTAGTGTCCAGGGCTTGTGTGCATTGCTTGAGTGCAAGGCTTGTGTGCATTGCTTGTGTGCAAGGGTTGTGCGCAAGGCTAGTGTGCGGGGCTTGTGCGCATGGCTAATGTGCACGGCTTGTGTGCATGGCTACCGTGCAAGGCTAGTTTGCATGGCTAGGGTGCAAGGCTCGCATGCGAGGCTAGTGTGCAAGGCTGCGTGCAAGGGAAGCGTGCAGGGCGAGTGTGCGAGGCCACTGTGCACGGCGCCAGCACTAGCGAGCCATCATCCGCGTTGCCATGGCTCGCTTGGCCTTGGCTTGCCAGGCCCCGACACGAGCAATCGCGCATTTTCTTTGCAACCGACCATCAATGCCGCCCAACGGGGCCAGCACGAGCAGTCATCCGCGGTCCCCTGGCCCTGCGCACGTTTGTCTTTGAAACCGAGCATCAATGCCACAGAAAGTGCCGGGGCGCCAGCTGGAGCCATCATCCGACGTGCCATGGCTCTGGTCCCATGGTCTTCGCAACCGAGCATTCGTGACACCCGCGGGGCCAGGACACCAACCCTTCCGACACGAGCATTCGCGCATGTTCTTTGGCCACACAACGGCGCCAGCACGAGCAAAATCATCCGCGGTGCGGTGGCCTTGCACGGCCTTTTGTCTTTGGAACCAACCATCAGTGCCACGGGAAGTGCCGGAGTCCCGGCATCCGCGGTGCCAAGTCATTGCGCCCTTGGTCTCTGCAGCGGGGCATGCCGGGCACTCCCAACCATTGCAAGCAAGCAAGCAAGCAAGAAAGAAAGTAAGTAAGTAAGTAAGTATTACATATAGGGGCGGGACATGCGGGGAGATCTGCGAAACGTGCATTACGGGGCACACGCGTACCTACCGGGGCATACCGACCCCTATTGGGGCACACGTGTGCATATCGGGGCATACCGGGCCTATCGGGGCACACGCGTACATACCGGGGCATACCGAGCCCTACTGGGGCACACGTGCGCATATCGGGGCGTACCAAGCCTATCGGGGCATACGCATGTATCCCAAGGCATACCGAGTCTATCCGGGCATACGCGTTCATACCGGGGCGTAACGGGCCTATCGGGGCATACTTGGGCATATCCGGGCAAAAAATGCCCAAAACTTGCGCAACCTTGGCAACCGTGGTCCATTCCTCTCTATATGCCTAGCCTTGCCAACCGTGGTCCATTCCTCACTATATGCCATGGCCTTGTGCCCATGGTCTTCCCAAGACAGCGTCCAAGGCCCCCGGAAGGCCAAGGGAGCCCAACCCAGCAATGCCCTGCTATGGCAAGCCAAGGCCAAGCATTCCGGTGCCTATCCGGGCAAAAATGCAATTCCTCTCTATATGCCTAGCCTTGGCAACCGTGGTCCATTCCCCACCATATGCCATGGCCTTGTGCCCATGGTCTTCCCAAGACAGTGTCCAAGGCGCCCGGAAGGCCAAGGGAGCCCAACCCAGCAATGCCCTGCTTTGGCAAGCCAAGGCCAAGCATTCCGGTGCCTAACCTTGGCAACCGTGGCCCTTTCCTCACCATATGCCATGGCCTTGTGCCCATGGTCTTCGCAAGACATCGTCCAAGGCGCCCAAAAGGCCAAGGGAGCCCAACCCAGCAATGCCTTGCTAGGACAAGCCAAGGCCAAGCATTCCGGTGCCTATCCGGGCAAAAACGCCCAAAGCATGCCCATTCCTTAGCCTATCCAGGCAAAAACGCCCAAAATCTGCACATTCTAGTGCCTATCCGGGCAAAAACGCCCACCAGCATGCCACCCTCCTATAGGGTTTGCGCAACCAACCAGCCTAACCACCAGTGGCAACCAAAGGTGCTGTTAGCGACGACTTCTGAAGACGCAACGAGACGCGACGTGTTTGCGCCCAGACGCGACGAGACGATGCGGGATCTGCGCCCAAGAATGCCTAGACCCGTCGACTTGATGCGGGATCAGCTCGCCCAAGCATGCCTAGTGTGCAAGGCCTGTGTGCAAGGCTAGTGTCCAAGGCTAGTGTGCAAGGCTCATGTGGAACGCTAGTGCGCAAGGCTAGTGCCCAAGGCTTGTGTGCCAGGCCCGTGTGCAAGGCTAGTGTCCAGGGCTTGTGTGCATTGCTTGAGTGCAAGGCTTGTGTGCATTGCTTGTGTGCAAGGGTTGTGCGCAAGGCTAGTGTGCGGGGCTTGTGCGCATGGCTAATGTGCACGGCTTGTGTGCATGGCTACCGTGCAAGGCTAGTTTGCATGGCTAGGGTGCAAGGCTCGCATGCGAGGCTAGTGTGCAAGGCTGCGTGCAAGGGAAGCGTGCAGGGCGAGTGTGCGAGGCCACTGTGCA
This sequence comes from Tasmannia lanceolata, assembly GCF_043159265.1. Classification (NCBI taxonomy): domain Eukaryota; kingdom Viridiplantae; phylum Streptophyta; class Magnoliopsida; order Canellales; family Winteraceae; genus Tasmannia; species Tasmannia lanceolata. The sequence goes on along the minus strand of NW_027519980.1, from coordinate 981 downwards.
CGGCGCCAGCACTAGCGAGCCATCATCCGCGTTGCCATGGCTCGCTTGGCCTTGGCTTGCCAGGCCCCGACACGAGCAATCGCGCATTTTCTTTGCAACCAACCATCAATGCCGCCCAACGGGGCCAGCACGAGCAGTCATCCGCGGTCCCCTGGCCCTGCGCACGTTTGTCTTTGAAACCGAGCATCAATGCCACAGAAAGTGCCGGGGCGCCAGCTGGAGCCATCATCCGACGTGCCATGGCTCGCTTGGCCTTGGCTTGCCGGGCCCCGACACGAGCAATCGCGCATTTTCTTTGCAACCGACCATCAATGCCGCCCAACGGGGCCAGCACGAGCAGTCATCCGCGGTCCCCTGGCCCTGCGCACGTTTGTCTTTGAAACCGAGCATCAATGCCACAGAAAGTGCCGGGGCGCCAGCTGGAGCCATCATCCGACGTGCCATGGCTCTGGTCCCATGGTCTTCGCAACCGAGCATTCGTGACACCCGCGGGGCCAGGACACCAACCCTTCCGACACGAGCATTCGCGCATGTTCTTTGGCCACACAACGGCGCCAGCACGAGCAAAATCATCCGCGGTGCGGTGGCCTTGCACGGCCTTTTGTCTTTGGAACCAACCATCAGTGCCACGGGAAGTGCCGGAGTCCCGGCATCCGCGGTGCCAAGTCATTGCGCCCTTGGTCTCTGCAGCGGGGCATGCCGGGCACTCCCAACCATTGCAAGCAAGCAAGCAAGCAAGAAAGAAAGTAAGTAAGTAAGTAAGTATTACATATAGGGGCGGGACATGCGGGGAGATCTGCGAAACGTGCATTACGGGGCACACGCGTACCTACCGGGGCATACCGACCCCTATTGGGGCACACGTGTGCATATCGGGGCATACCGGGCCTATCGGGGCACACGCGTACATACCGGGGCATACCGAGCCCTACTGGGGCACACGTGCGCATATCGGGGCGTACCAAGCCTATCGGGGCATAC
>NW_027519979.1:12500-15000 GCF_043159265.1 Tasmannia lanceolata | reverse complement strand
CATTTTCTTTGCAACCGACCATCAATGCCGCCCAACGGGGCCAGCACGAGCAGTCATCCGCGGTCCCCTGGCCCTGCGCACGTTTGTCTTTGAAACCGAGCATCAATGCCACAGAAAGTGCCGGGGCGCCAGCTGGAGCCATCATCCGACGTGCCATGGCTCTGGTCCCATGGTCTTCGCAACCGAGCATTCGTGACACCCGCGGGGCCAGGACACCAACCCTTCCGACACGAGCATTCGCGCATGTTCTTTGGCCACACAACGGCGCCAGCACGAGCAAAATCATCCGCGGTGCGGTGGCCTTGCACGGCCTTTTGTCTTTGGAACCAACCATCAGTGCCACGGGAAGTGCCGGAGTCCCGGCATCCGCGGTGCCAAGTCATTGCGCCCTTGGTCTCTGCAGCGGGGCATGCCGGGCACTCCCAACCATTGCAAGCAAGCAAGCAAGCAAGAAAGAAAGTAAGTAAGTAAGTAAGTATTACATATAGGGGCGGGACATGCGGGGAGATCTGCGAAACGTGCATTACGGGGCACACGCGTACCTACCGGGGCATACCGACCCCTATTGGGGCACACGTGTGCATATCGGGGCATACCGGGCCTATCGGGGCACACGCGTACATACCGGGGCATACCGAGCCCTACTGGGGCACACGTGCGCATATCGGGGCGTACCAAGCCTATCGGGGCATACGCATGTATCCCAAGGCATACCGAGTCAATCCGGGCATACGCGTTCATACCGGGGCGTAACGGGCCTATCGGGGCATACTTGGGCATATCCGGGCAAAAAATGCCCAAAACTTGCGCAACCTTGGCAACCGTGGTCCATTCCTCTCTATATGCCTAGCCTTGCCAACCGTGGTCCATTCCTCACTATATGCCATGGCCTTGTGCCCATGGTCTTCCCAAGACAGCGTCCAAGGCCCCCGGAAGGCCAAGGGAGCCCAACCCAGCAATGCCCTGCTATGGCAAGCCAAGGCCAAGCATTCCGGTGCCTATCCGGGCAAAAATGCAATTCCTCTCTATATGCCTAGCCTTGGCAACCGTGGTCCATTCCCCACCATATGCCATGGCCTTGTGCCCATGGTCTTCCCAAGACAGTGTCCAAGGCGCCCGGAAGGCCAAGGGAGCCCAACCCAGCAATGCCCTGCTTTGGCAAGCCAAGGCCAAGCATTCCGGTGCCTAACCTTGGCAACCGTGGTCCTTTCCTCACCATATGCCATGGCCTTGTGCCCATGGTCTTCGCAAGACATCGTCCAAGGCGCCCAAAAGGCCAAGGGAGCCCAACCCAGCAATGCCTTGCTAGGACAAGCCAAGGCCAAGCATTCCGGTGCCTATCCGGGCAAAAACGCCCAAAGCATGCCCATTCCTTAGCCTATCCAGGCAAAAACGCCCAAAATCTGCACATTCTAGTGCCTATCCGGGCAAAAACGCCCACCAGCATGCCACCCTCCTATAGGGTTTGCGCAACCAACCAGCCTAACCACCAGTGGCAACCAAAGGTGCTGTTAGCGACGACTTCTGAAGACGCAACGAGACGCGACGTGTTTGCGCCCAGACGCGACGAGACGATGCGGGATCTGCGCCCAAGAATGCCTAGACCCGTCGACTTGATGCGGGATCAGCTCGCCCAAGCATGCCTAGTGTGCAAGGCCTGTGTGCAAGGCTAGTGTCCAAGGCTAGTGTGCAAGGCTCATGTGGAACGCTAGTGCGCAAGGCTAGTGCCCAAGGCTTGTGTGCCAGGCCCGTGTGCAAGGCTAGTGTCCAGGGCTTGTGTGCATTGCTTGAGTGCAAGGCTTGTGTGCATTGCTCGAGTGCATGGCTTGTGTGCAAGGGTTGTGCGCAAGGCTAGTGTGCGGGGCTTGTGCGCATGGCTAATGTGCACGGCTTGTGTGCATGGCTACCGTGCAAGGCTAGTTTGCATGGCTAGGGTGCAAGGCTCGCATGCGAGGCTAGTGTGCAAGGCTGCGTGCAAGGGAAGCGTGCAGGGCGAGTGTGCGAGGCCACTGTGCACGGCGCCAGCACTAGCGAGCCATCATCCGCGTTGCCATGGCTCGCTTGGCCTTGGCTTGCCAGGCCCCGACACGAGCAATCGCGCATTTTCTTTGCAACCGACCATCAATGCCGCCCAACGGGGCCAGCACGAGCAGTCATCCGCGGTCCCCTGGCCCTGCGCACGTTTGTCTTTGAAACCGAGCATCAATGCCACAGAAAGTGCCGGGGCGCCAGCTGGAGCCATCATCCGACGTGCCATGGCTCGCTTGGCCTTGGCTTGCCGGGCCCCGACACGAGCAATCGCGCATTTTCTTTGCAACCGACCATCAATGCCGCCCAACGGGGCCAGCACGAGCAGTCATCCGCGGTCCCCTGGCACTGCGCACGTTTGTCTTTGAAACCGAGCATCAATGCCACAGAAAGTGCCGGGGCGCCAGCTGGAGCCATCATCCGACGTGCCATGGCTCTGGTCCCATGGTCTTCGCAACCGAGCATTCGTGAC
>NW_027519979.1:0-2500 GCF_043159265.1 Tasmannia lanceolata | reverse complement strand
CTAGCGTGCAAGGCCTGCGTGCAAGGCTAGTGTGCAAGGCTCGTGGGCAAGGCTAGTGCGCAAGGCTAGTGCCCAAGGTCTGTGTGCAAGGCTAGTGCCCAAGGCTAGTGAGCATGGCCTGTGTGCAAGGCTAGTGTGCAAGGCTTGTATGCAAGGCTAGTGTGCAAGGCTGGTGTGCAAGGCTTGTGGGCAAGGCTGGTGCGCAAGGCTAGTTCCCAAGGGTTGTGTGCAAGGCTAGTGCCCAAGGCAAGTGCGCAAGGCTCGTGCCCAAAGCTAGTGCGCAAGGCTTGTGTGCAAGGCTACTGCGATGGGCCAGTGCCCAAGGCTTGTGAGCAAGGCTTGTATGCATGGCTTGTGTGCAAGGCTAGCGTCCAAGGCTTGTGCGCATGGCTTGTGCGCAAGGCTTGTGTCCAAGGCTTTTGTGCAAGGCTCGTGCGCAAGGCTAGTGTGCAAGGCTTGTGCGCATTGGCAGGTAGCCCACCAGCATGCACGATCCAAATGCCACTCACGCGACAACACGGTGCCAAGCCGGGCATGGTGTGCACTCAAAACCAATCAACGGACAGAGGTCATGCGTCATGGGGGGGATCTAGCAAGGCCATGGGGAAGGTCATGGAGGACCTTGGAAGCAAGCGCAAGACGAGAGCGAATCGAACAAGGGGCCAGGACGGGGCCTTGTGCCCATGGTCTTCGCAAGACAGCGTCCAAGGCACCCGAAAGCCCAAGGGAACCCAAACCCGGCCGACACTTGCAATCGCACATGCTCTCTGCAACACACCATCAATGCCGCCCAACGGGGCCAGCACGAGCAGTCCTCCGCGGTCCCCTGGCCCTGCGCACGTTTGTCTTCGAAACCGAGCATCAATGCCACAGAAAGTGCCGGGGCGCCAGCTGGAGCCATCATCCGCGTTGCCATGGCTCGCTTGGCCTTGGCTTGCCAGGCCCCGACACGAGCAATCGCGCATTTTCTTTGCAACCGACCATCAATGCCGCCCAACGGGGCCAGCACGAGCAGTCATCCGCGGTCCCCTGGCCCTGCGCACGTTTGTCTTTGAAACCGAGCATCAATGCCACAGAAAGTGCCGGGGCGCCAGCTGGAGCCATCATCCGACGTGCCATGGCTCTGGTCCCATGGTCTTCGCAACCGAGCATTCGTGACACCCGCGGGGCCAGGACACCAACCCTTCCGACACGAGCATTCGCGCATGTTCTTTGGCCACACAACGGCGCCAGCACGAGCAAAATCATCCGCGGTGCGGTGGCCTTGCACGGCCTTTTGTCTTTGGAACCAACCATCAGTGCCACGGGAAGTGCCGGAGTCCCGGCATCCGCGGTGCCAAGTCATTGCGCCCTTGGTCTCTGCAGCGGGGCATGCCGGGCACTCCCAACCATTGCAAGCAAGCAAGCAAGCAAGAAAGAAAGTAAGTAAGTAAGTAAGTATTACATATAGGGGCGGGACATGCGGGGAGATCTGCGAAACGTGCATTACGGGGCACACGCGTACCTACCGGGGCATACCGACCCCTATTGGGGCACACGTGTGCATATCGGGGCATACCGGGCCTATCGGGGCACACGCGTACATACCGGGGCATACCGAGCCCTACTGGGGCACACGTGCGCATATCGGGGCGTACCAAGCCTATCGGGGCATACGCATGTATCCCAAGGCATACCGAGTCAATCCGGGCATACGCGTTCATACCGGGGCGTAACGGGCCTATCGGGGCATACTTGGGCATATCCGGGCAAAAAATGCCCAAAACTTGCGCAACCTTGGCAACCGTGGTCCATTCCTCTCTATATGCCTAGCCTTGCCAACCGTGGTCCATTCCTCACTATATGCCATGGCCTTGTGCCCATGGTCTTCCCAAGACAGCGTCCAAGGCCCCCGGAAGGCCAAGGGAGCCCAACCCAGCAATGCCCTGCTATGGCAAGCCAAGGCCAAGCATTCCGGTGCCTATCCGGGCAAAAATGCAATTCCTCTCTATATGCCTAGCCTTGGCAACCGTGGTCCATTCCCCACCATATGCCATGGCCTTGTGCCCATGGTCTTCCCAAGACAGTGTCCAAGGCGCCCGGAAGGCCAAGGGAGCCCAACCCAGCAATGCCCTGCTTTGGCAAGCCAAGGCCAAGCATTCCGGTGCCTAACCTTGGCAACCGTGGTCCTTTCCTCACCATATGCCATGGCCTTGTGCCCATGGTCTTCGCAAGACATCGTCCAAGGCGCCCAAAAGGCCAAGGGAGCCCAACCCAGCAATGCCTTGCTAGGACAAGCCAAGGCCAAGCATTCCGGTGCCTATCCGGGCAAAAACGCCCAAAGCATGCCCATTCCTTAGCCTATCCAGGCAAAAACGCCCAAAATCTGCACATTCTAGTGCCTATCCGGGCAAAAACGCCCACCAGCATGCCACCCTCCTATAGGGTTTGCGCAACCAACCAGCCTAACCACCAGTGGCAACCAAAGGTGCTGTTAGCGACGACTTCTGAAGACGCAACG
>NW_027519978.1:0-33017 GCF_043159265.1 Tasmannia lanceolata | reverse complement strand
GCATCTTATACCTTGCAAGAGCGGATAAAATCACATGACTTGATGAGGGGATGGACAGAATCCTAACCCCTATGATGATAGGACAGACTCCTGAAAGACTGAAGGACTGACTCCTATGCTGAAGACTGGCTCACATACGAAAGGACAGACTCCTAAACTCTCTAGGACAGACTCTAAAGAGGAAGAAATCCCTAAACCTGCGAAAACTCTAAGGCAGGAAGGGAAGGGGTTGGCTCAAGATACATTCCGTCATAGCCTGAGCCCTATGGAAATATGATAATAAAGGGGAACCAGAAACACAAAAGAACCCCGAACTCTATAAGGATCCTAGAAGGGGAAAGAGACAAGAAATAACACCTGGCACATGCAAATACAAGAATAGAAGCATCTTTTACTATTCCCGCCTCTCCTGACTAAAGTCAATATGCTGGAAGTTCAACTAAGCAAATGAAATTGGGTTAGCTAGCATGCAAACAGGATTGAGCACATGTTTAAGATAACTTGCTCTAACATTAACCCACGGAGCTCTCATAGCTCCCACGAGACATTCAAATCTCATTCAAACACGGAAAATACATCTTTTAGGATAAATCATCTCAACATGTATTTGGGCAAACCTCTACTTTTCATGCATTGGCCAACTTAGCACGGTTCTCATTTCCAAATTGAAAAACACAAGGAATCTCAAACCTCATCTATAATGATTTCAGTCATAGATTCAAACACTAAAACTTTTAACAGACCAAAAGAATTAATCACAAGACAAAATTCATGAACCTTTTACATCCTTAGGATAATAACCAATAGGAAAACCCAAGATGAGATCGAACTATAGGGGTGTAGATATACCATGCTTTCAAGGACCAGAAATACTCCAGGAGTTAAAACAAGGCTAGCAATGCTCAGGTAAATTGAATTTCCACGATAATCAAACCACTCACATTATAAACAACTAGTAAAAGAAAGAGAATAGCAATTACCTCAGATTGAAGATGATCGGCAGGGCTCGAATAATTTGCTGGAGTCGGTTGCGCTTGGGATTTGACGGATCGAAGCTTGGGGATGGCGAAAACGAAAAAGGGATCAGTTTGGGTTCTCAAGTGAGGATGAGGTGGGTTTGGGCATGGCAATGGTGGTGCTAATCGGCAGCGATGGGGAAGCCGCGGATCGAGGGTGGAGCTCGAGTCCACCTCTGTAATTTCTTCCCCTCACTCTAATTTTTCTAACAAAAAAAATAAAAATAAAAATAAATAAATATATAAATAATCGAGATACCCCTCCTGTGTTCACGAAAATGGGGTTTCTCTTCTCTGCTTCAACTCTCTCTCTCTCTCTCTCTCTCTCTCTCTCTCTCTCTCTCTCTCTCTCTCTCTTTTGCGACAAATATCGCAAAAAACAGAGAGGGAGGTGCGGTGGTGTTTTTTTTTAAAAAAAAAGGGTTTGGAGAGGTGATCGAAGGAGGTGGTGGTGGCTGGCGGTGGAGAGAGGTTTGGGTGCGGTCGTGGCTTGGAGGTGGGTGATTTGGGTGGCAGAGGGGGTGGAAGAAGGTGGATGGATGGGCGGCTGTGTTGGGTTTGAAGAGGGTGGTGGTTCGGTGATGGGTTTTTTGGGTTTTTTTTCCGAAATGGGTTTTGGTTTTTTGGGGTGTAGAAAAGGGGGTTTCGGTTTTGGGTTTGGAGGGAGGTGAGGGTGGAGATGGAGGAGGATTTTCGAAGGGTTGGGTGGTGGTGGTGCTGGAGGTGGAGAGAGGTTTGGGTGCGGTCGCGGCTTGGAGGTGGGTGGTTTGGGTGGCAGAGGGGGTGGAAGAAGGTGGATGGATGGGCGGCTGTGTTGGGTTTGAAGAGGGTGGTGGTTCGGTGATGGGTTTTTTGGGTTTTTTTCCGAAATGGGTTTTGGTTTTTTGGGGTGGAGGAGTTGCAGAGGTATGGGGGTTTGGGTGGGTTGTGGCGGAGTTCGCGGCCGATGGAGGTGGCTGGCAATGGTGAGGATGGTGGGTGGCTGACGGTGGAGGTGGGGTTGCAGATGCAGAGGTGGATGATGGTGGTGGTGGTGATTGGGTGGAAGACGAAGAGGGTTTGGGTTGGGGAAGATGGAGATGATGGTGGCCTCTCCCTTGGTGGCTGCTGTTGGTGGAGGTGGAGGTGGAGGTGAAGAAGGGAGGTGGCGATGAGGGTTGCCGGTGCCGAGATGATGGTGGTGTGGACGGGGGCTTGCCGACGGCAAGGGAGATTGCCGGAGGAGATGGTGGAATGGAGGCGATGGTGGGCGGCGGCTCCTCCCTCTCTCTGTTTTTTTCTTTTCTTTTCTTTTTTTGAAACCCTAGCCCGACGGCTTATTTAAAGAGAAATGGCGAATTTGTTCCCACTCTTCTTTACCTGGACAGCCCCCTTTTGGATTTTTCACTGGCTTTTCTCTGCCCAGGGTACCCCCGACTTGACTAATTCGACCCTCTTCTGCACTATTTTTCGAAATAAACCCCATTACCCAGGCAAAATTCTGTCGAATCTCGACGAAACTTCAGGGGGCCCACTTACGGTCTCGAACTATTCAAGATTTAACCCCAGAGCCCTGAGTTGCTAATTTTTTTTATTTTTATTTATTTACATATATATATATATATATATATATATGTATGTATTTGCACTCGAGGACTGATCCGGGCCCAGCTGCCCAGAGATTTTCCAATTTTTGTTTTTTTACTTTTTTTGTTTTTATTTTAGTTTTAGGGCTTGGTCAAAATGGGGTGTCTACAACGCCCTAGCTCTGATACCACTTGTAGGGACTCTTAACAGGATAGAACTCGCCCCTAAAAGCTAGCCGTTAGAGGGAGGGTGCCCATCCCTTATAAGCAAATCCACATCCATTGACTTTTCCGATGTGGGACTATTTTTGCTTTCACGTGGAACCCCCAACAATTCCTAGGTTGCAAGGAAAGAGTGTGGATGAAGGAAGAACCATGTCGCTAGAGGTATGGGATGGTGGACAAAAGCTATCTAGGAATTAATGCTCTCTAATATCATATATAAATTGTAGCCATCAACAATATTAATTATTAGAGCCCCAAGTGTACTGAATTATCTTTACATCACTTCTTGGACTCTTGATTCCCTCTTGTAAGATTCAACGAAATCACTGTGAGGAACTCCTCATGGTTGGGAACCTAAAAGCCTTCGTACAATAGAAGGTTATTTCTACACCCAATGGCCCAATGGGGTCTAAAAACTTCATAAATTTATTTAGGGAAATGTTATCGGCACTACTGTATTTTGATGAGGGCACTCCTCACTTTATTCAAAGTACGGTATGGCCCACCCCATAGGATGATCCAAACCATCCATTAGATGGGCCACAGTCTAAATAAGTTGTGCCCCAAAAATTATTTCGATAGGTTGACCCTAACCCTCCGATCTATGGAGGGTTAGGATCAACCCTCTAACATTCAGATCGGAGGGTTAGGATCAACCTGTGGAAATGATTTTTGGGGCACAACCTATTTAGGCTGTGGCCCATCTAATGGACGGTTTGGATCAACCTATGGTGCGGGCCATACCGTACATTTCCCTTTATTTATTTTTGGTTGGTAAGCTTAGATAGAACCTCGGACCTCTAGGTTGAAGAACAAAGCCTTGACCATTGAGCTAGAGGACTATTGAAATTTTGTAGAAAAGGGATGGAGAAATGATGGCTTCCACCGTGATTGAGAGCCCTCATACCTATTGATTATATCCACAGACATTTACTTCTTTGCCTACATATAGTAGTTGTTCAAAGGCTGATGCAAAAAATTTTGGGCTGCTGGTCAAAGCAAAGGCCTAAGCAGCAGTGATGAAGAGTCAGCTTTCTCTTGCAGAGGAGCAGTTTTTAGATTAATTGTTCTTCAACTACCCACACAAGATCCTTCGATTCTAGGAGTTCTGACCCCTTTCAACTCATTCACCTTCTATGTCAGAAGAAGAAGGAACAGGTCGCACAGGCAATGGTCCAGGGCTCCCTATCAGGAAAGGCACCCTAGATTTGGTTGAGAGTTAGATACATTATGCAGTTATGGCCAATTTCATTCTTGGCATTTTGTATTTATTATTGCTGCCATTGATGATGATTTGGAGTTTTAATTTGATGACAGTATCTTCTCCTTGCAATGCATGTTTTATTATTTTTTTGCAAACTATGTAGTTTAGAAATTTGTGAAGATGATTCATCATTTATGCCAAAAAACGAGTATTCCTTTGCTAAATGAACATCATGATGTAGCATTTGGGTCTTCATAGGCATGTTTATGAAAGAACTTTAGCATACGCTCAACTCGAATGGAATGGCGATCTATAATCTAACTTAATCCTTGCACACTGACTTGCATCTGTAATCTTTCTCTTTTAATTTAGTTTTCTCTCTCAAAAGAGAATATAGTTGCCTGATTCTCTCCATAACAAGACACTGAAGATCACATCCTACCAAATCATCATACAAACAATTTTTGCTTGTGCTTATGCTCATTTCGTAACCTCTTTTGGTACTGATTTTGCTCCAACCAACTTTACTGACGAATTCAAACATTTTTTGACGGGTAAGCTGGGGTTAGGGCGGACCCCTACAAGTAAGTTAGATAAAGAAAGATGATACAATAGTAGGAACAAGACCACTGTCCAATCCTTCAAGTGGTTTAGCTCGACGCTGCTCCTCCTGAGTAATCATGTGTTTAATCTCAGGGGGAGTTTCGTCGGCATCCTCATAAGAGGGGGAGTCTTGATCATTGTTATTAGTTTTATCAATTTCAGAAGCAGAAACAGAGACAGAGACAGGAAGATACTGAAACGAGTCTTTCATTTCATTCATAGAATCAAAATTTACATCATTGATCAATTGGCCCACAGCAGGCTTTACAGTATGCTCAAAAAGAAAGTTTGTATCGTCAACTGAAATGTTGACACCTGACTGAACTGGACTATGTATGGACTTTGCAGTATATTCTATGACGGACTCATCTTCATAGACAGCATCTATACCGGAGGACTCGCCACCCACACCAGGAATGTCTAAGCTTCCTAAGGTACCTGCATCCAAAGAATTGTTAGAAATAACAGACTTTATATTTGACTCGGAAACAGACACATACTCAGAAACTTTAGACTCTTTTGGAGAAACATGACCACACTGAAGAACTAATTGAGGAATGACCTGAGAAGTCCAGTTATCGAGGGGTACCTCAGCTGGGGTAATTCGGCCCTTAGGGTTCAGGAAGCGCGCATCTTCTCCGATCATAGCAATGACCGGCGCCTCAACTTCGAAGTGGGAGTCTAGAAGCTGCGGCTCTAAGTTCTCAGCCCAATCAGATTCCTGCTTTTCGACAGCTACAATCTGTCCATGGAAGTACTCATCTGGCAATTCATCAGCGGAGAAGATTTCAAAACCTGGTAACTCTTTCCCAGACTCATCAAACCACGGCTCGGGAAAACCATAGAACGGGCAATCAGCTCCTTCTTTCCTGTACCTACCATTCATCAACAAACTGAACGGTCCCATAGGCAGCTCCAGGCCCCGACGACGCAGCTCTGCCCACTTCAGCATGTACTGCTTTCTTTCCCTGATCTCCTTCCTGGTGGGTTCATATCCTAACCCAAACAAATTGTTTGCGACCTTCAGCTCCGGCCACTCAGTTAAACCTTGCAGACTTCTCCCCAGACCAGTTCCAGGAATATACCCATATTTGCGCATTATTCGGGCTACCTGCGCATTTGCACTGGACATAAACAGAATTTCTTCGCTCATAGCCTCTTCCATAGTAATGGTCGAGACTTCAAGCGAAAACCCAGTCAGACTGACATCTATGGTGCTTGAACCGATCTGCTCTTGGGATATCTGTCCAACCTCTGGTTCTGGATCCCCTCGAAGTGTGACAATTCTGTTATCCTTGATGAACTTGAGCTTCTGATGGACAGTGGAAGGAACCACTCCGACTTTGTGAAGCCAAGGTCGGCCGAGAAGGAGAAAGAATGAGGTCTTGATATCTAGAACTTGGAATTCTATGTCAAACATTTCACCTCCGATCTCAATTTCGGTGACCAAGGTTTCGATGACGTCCCTTCTGGTCCCATCATAAGCCAATATCCCCTGCTCCGACGGAACATAATCATTCGGCCCAAACCCCAAGGCGGTAGCGGTGCTCAAAGGACACACATTCAGAGCTGACCCGTTGTCAACCAAAACCTCTGGCACCCTCTTCTTGTTGCACACGACGGTGATTCTGAGGGATTTCGTATGATTCTTACCTTCTGGAGTCAGATCTTCGTCAGAAAAGGACACGGTCATAGCTGATCTGGCCATAGATACGAGCCCAACCAGCTCATTAGGGGTTATATTCACAGACACCTGTGCTGTATTCAATTCACGAAGTATAACCTGACGATGCTTAGGTGATGACATCAACAGACCCCAGATAGAAACATTAGCTTGGGTCTTCCTAAGCTGCTTCAACAGAATGTCCTCATCTTCCTCAGGACTCAGCCTCTGATTCTGGTTTACAACTGCTCTGGCGATCTCAGCAGGATTCTCTGCTCTCAACTCAGGGGGCTTAAAGAAACGTCCACCACGGGTAACATGGCGAACCTCATCACAGGGATCATTCAACAGAAGCAAATCCTCATCCTCAAGCTTGAGGACGTATGGGACTTCGCTTTTCTCTTCTTCCCCCTCGAATCTGAGGACATAAGGACCTTCAGAGGACTCCCCAACTTCCTGCGCAGAGGACAAGACATAAGGCTCTTCGCGCTTAACTTCCTCATCATCGGATTCCCATCTCAAGATATACGGCTCATCAGAAATAACGGCACATATACGGGAATGATCCAGCACAACCTCTTCAGTAAGAATGGCAAAAACATTTGGAGGAGGCATAGTATGCGTCGGCAATGGATTCCTGGTGACATTAGGAAGAGCTTCCACCGCAATTTCTTTTGCCTCGATCTTATCCTGGATCCTATGCCTTAGTGCCATACATCTGTCAGTCAAATGCCCAACACTCTGGTGAAATTCGCAATACTGATCCCTTCTCCAATATTTCGGGAGAGGATTTGGGGCTTCTCGGGGTTCCAGTAGAGTGATCTTCTTGTCCCTCAACAGCTTTTTGAGAGCCACAGATAGGGAATAGGGTAGACGGGTGAATTGTCTGGGCTCAGTTCTTTCCGGACGAACTCCTCCGGGACCTTCTCTCCTAACTGGACGAGCAGTATTCACGTTGTTGACTTCCTTCGGAGGCGCCATAGGCCTTTTTCCCTCTCTGACATCTGAGGTGGAGGTCCTAGTTCTCAGGCCGCCCTTAGCTAATATATCTTCGATTCTTGTCCCGGTCTTGATCAGGTGATCGAAGTCATTGAAGTACTGGATTGACATGTGAGGAAAGTAAAAGGGGGAAAGATTCTTGACGGCAATCTTGATAAGATCGTCATCTGGCAACTTGTGGGTCATTTGTGCTGCCTTTCTCCTCCATCGCCGAATGAAGGAAGTAAAGGTCTCATTGGGCCCCTGCTTCAGCGATTTCAGATCCCTTTTTGTCACGTCAATCCCCTCTTCCATGGAGAATTGCTGGACAAATTTGTTGGCTACACCTTCAAGGGTCCTGCTTTCTTCTGGTTTCAGATGCAAAAACCACTTCTTCGTTGTCCCAGTCAAAGTTCTAGGGAACACCAAAGCAATCTGCTCTGGGGATAAACCGTGCTGCTGCAACAGAGGAATGACTGACTTAAGATGGCTACGAGGGCACCCCATTCCGTCGTATTTGTCAAAGTCTGGCATTTTGAACTTGGGCGGAAGTACGACCCCTGGAGCTATCATGAATTCAGACATATCCAAATTTTTGGGACCTTGGCACTTCATGGTTTCCATATCCCGAGTCAGCTTCTCAATTTGGTCGGCCAAATCCTGTGCTTTATCAGGATTTCCCAAGTCAGGGAGACAGTTCTCTGCTGCATATTGGCCCTCATCAAAGTCTTCGATTCCAGGCAATACAGCTGGCCTGGGAGAAACAAGAGGAACGGAAGGTATAACTGAAGGCTGCTGATTGGCCGGGTCTTTAGAGGTAGAAAGACGATCATTTTTCAGGAGGGCTATATCATCCTTCATGGCACTCAGCTGAAGAAGAATAGCCTTCATCATCTCATTCGTATCAGGACTGTTGTTACCGGTCCCTTCCATTGATTCAGATGCAAGTGAAATGGGTGAAATAATTTCTGGACGACCAAGGAGAAGCGGCGCAGGAGAAGTAAAGGATTCTGGGGAAAAAGAAAGTCTATTCAGCCTGGAATCTGAAGACTGACGGGACCAGGCCGATTTTGAATTGGCTTTCTTAGGAGCGATGATGTCCCGCTAAGACTCCTGAATGGAAGTTAATAAGTTAGATTGCATATTTGATAATTGAAATCAGGCAGCTTCCACAAATAGAGAGAAAGAAAAGAAACACACTTTGTATTGATCATATCGAGGCAGGTCACAATGACAACGATTGGCAACGTAAAAATTGATGAAACTTTGAATCGCCAACCGCTTATAACATGTATCAAGTAAAACTCTTTTCTCTATATTTTCATCTATAATGAGACCGGGATTACAATCTTTGACTTTGATTATGTTCAAGTAAAACAAGTGAAGACAGTAAAGAAATGATAATTTCATGCCGAAAATACTCATGGTTCACCAATCCGAGCTTTTCGGCTTGCAGGCCCTCCAGACATTCCTTCCTTCCGAAGTTTAGACACGAAAGCAGATCTCCTCTCCACGATTTTGTCTCTCCAAGCAGCTACTATGGATGTAATGAGATCAGGAGTAAGGTCTTCACAGTTAGGTGGTGTGATAACCTTCGGAGCACAAGAGCTTGCATTAATCTGGCAAGGGAAACACAAAGGTGCATAGAAAGATGATTTTTCTAAACCCATAAGATAGACGAATGAGTATGGGTAGGTGCTGGTGATAATTTTTGGACAGGATTGACTCACCCAATGAAATTGGTCTTCCCCTACATTCTTCAGCCAATGGCGCCACTCATTAAGCTGGGGTTGCTTAATCTTTGTCTTCCAAGAATGAAAACCCTTGAGGGTGTACTCAATGCTGTTTTGTGGCTGAAGGATAGTGAGTTTCTCACATAGCCACACATATAACAGCTTAGCACATCCGAAAAAATTATCCTGTACCTTTTTACTAGCAATAAGGTCTAAGCCATAAAAGGTTTCGGCTAGCATTGTAGGGACAGGATTCCTCCCCTCATTTATCTGATCTACTATTGTCAACAAAGTGAAAGGGGCGGCACTAGAGTCTCTGCGAAGGACATGGCGTGCAAAGACAGCAAAGACTAGAGCATTACGTCGACATTCCTGAAAACGGGAGTCAGTTGGGTCGACGTTTTTGGAAAACAACTCAATGAGGGTCTGAAATTGCACATCTTTCTCTGCTAAACAATGCAGGGTTTTCACAATCTTATTTTCGAATAATCTGCAAAAAAGGTCATGAGGGGAGCTTATGCTTGAAGGTCGGATCCAAAGTCCCCCAGGAGGAAGCTCTAACAAGGCACACCAATCTTCGAATATAGGACAAAGTTCAAAAGACCCAAATCGAAAGACATGGAAGACAGGGTCCCAACATCCAGCAGCTGCTTGAAGAAACTTCCAATCTATACCGCGACTGTTCAGATGAGTAAATGAACCGATGAAATGCTCAGCCGCACTCCTTTCTTCACATCTTAACGGAAAAGATTTAACAGTCACCGCTATCCATTTATCTAACAAATTATTCGCCATGATCTGACCTATCATTCAAATAGGAGAAAGAAGGCAATCAGTTTTATGAAAAGGATACCGTCTGAGATAATGAATTTTTTCATCCAAGATGAGAGGTAAACAATAGATCAGAAAAATAGACCACGGCCATAAGATGACAGAAGTAGGTCATAAACCGGATCTAAGTCTGGCGTTGAATACCAATAACTTTACGATCAAGAGGATCAGAATGGTAGACCATGGCCATAGGGACAGCGATAAGCTATCGGCTAGATCTCGAGGTGAAACAAGTATACAGACGAACATATATCACCAAAAATGGGTTCTAAGCTAAATCAAGGCTATACCTGGGAATTAGGAGAAGGAAAACTGACTCTAAAGAATAGCCGTCATGCTCAAAATGTGCTGCGAAAAATTCAACAGCATAACGGCTAGACAAGAAAGATAAGGTGAACTCATGGTTTAACTAACTCTGAAGAGTAGCGGTCATGCTCGAAACATTCTGGGTAAAATCCGGCAGCATGACGACGCTAGAAAGGATTCCCACAACTCAACCCAAGGTATATGAATAGCGGTGGTAAAAACAACTCCTAATCGGAAAACGAAATAGGGCTGTCGCAGAAAGGTGAGCAAATGAAGGACTGACCATAGGTGAGAACTCATGACAACGAGTCAAATCCCCTAATCAACAGATCAAGGACAAAGCAGGGCCAAGGTAATGGCAAGCAAAAGGCCACTGATCAGATCCAGATCTGAATAATGAATGGGTATAACTGATTGAAAAGAATGAGGGACTCTAACTAAGAGGAGAACCCTATATAATCAGTATACAAATACACACATACACATATCCTAACCAGGGGCACCAGCCCTAATCCTAATCTAGCGGAGTCAAGGAAGTCTCGACTCAAGACAGAGTGATGAGTGTACTAGGACCGTGCTGTAGCCATGTAAAATGAACTACCCTAGTCTACAAAGGGGACGGAGCTCCTAAACTCTAGGCTTGACATGTGTAAGCAACACATGTCCGACCCTTATATGAATGCAATATACTTATATAAACATAGGTACTTCCTAGTTGGGTTTCACTAAGTCAGTAAGTATATACATAATATATAAAACAAAGTAAGGCTCCGGACTCAATCTATCAGGTACTATGCGTATGAAACATACTTAGTGCGTGTTTGGGGTACCGTTTAAAACGCCGTTTGGCGTTTGAAACACCGTTTTGGGGCCAAACGGTGTTTCAAACGTGTTTGGGTGCGCAGCCGCCGTTTGAAACGCCGTTTTGAACCCTCAAAACGGCGTTTTGCAAACGGAGGGGGGGAGGTCCGTTTGCAAAACGCCGTTTTGAACGGAGTTTTTGGGTATTGGGTTTTTACATGTTTACCCTCACCTTTAATCACGAAATAAATTAAAAGGGGAGTGGGTCTTTCTCTCTCTCTCTCTCCCCAGTCTTTGTTTATTTTTATTGTTCCCACCATTTGACCGGTCTCTCTCTCTCTCTCTGTTTTAAGCTATGGCTATATGGACGGCTTGGATCATCATATAGTTTGGTCCATACAGTTTTCTTTGAAAAATAAGGGGTGATAAGGGCTTACACCGTATAAAATCTCTTCTCTTTCTTTGTTGATTTTTATTAAAATAGTAAACAAATATGAATCATTGGCTTTATTGTAAACAAACAAGTATGAAGTCTCTGGCTTTATTGAATTTTTACAATAAAATAGTAAACAAATATCTTAATGAATTAATATATTATAATATATAATATCTTACATAATATATTATAATATATAATAATACTGTAAATTTAATATATTATAATATATAATATCTTACATAATTTTTTTTCAAATTTTGATGTAGATAAATATTATGTGGTTGATGCTGGCTACCCCAATATGAAGGGATACTTGGCCCCATACAAGGGAGAAAGGTCACATGTTCCAGCTTTTCGACATGGTACTCAACCAATAAGTGGTTCAAATGAGAAATTTAATCAAGCACACGCATCTCTTAGGAACATTATAGAGCGCACATTTGGTGTATGGAAAAATAGATGGATCAGAATGACACATTTGACTATGCACATGATGATGCTTTCATGGGTTCGGTTCGGGACCGCATTCGTGATGAATTATGTGATATTTAAATTACTCATTTTGCCACTTTTTAATTTTTTTTTTTTTTAACAATAGTATAACTATTTATGGCAATGATGTTTAATTTTAATTGTGTTTGAATGAGATCCTAATAACCTTTTAATATTGGGCCTAATGAGAGAGTAGTTGAGTTACATTGAGGCCAACCAAACAATGCCCTTTTTGGTCATTTTACCACTAAAACTCCATTTTGGGGCATTTGCAACCAAACACACAATACCTCCGTTTGCCGTTTAAAACATCGTTTTGATCTGACCAACCAAACATGAAAACGCCGTTTGGCAAAACGCCGTTTTGAACCAAAACGCCGTTTTGCAAAACGGCGTTTCAAACGCCATTTCAAACGGTACGCCAAACACACCCTTAATATGTATAACAAAAGTACGCCCAATGTTATACATAGTATGCTTCATTGCCCATCGGCTGCTGTAGACAAAAGTACGCCCAATGTCTACGGCTGCAGCACCGGCGCATAGCTTGGAAATAGATTCAACAGTACCATCAGGGTGTAACAACATCCCAGTCGGGCACGCACTGAATCTATCCCGTGGAGCCAATAATGATGAAAAACAAAGAAGAAATAAACAATAAACAATATGGTAATGCATGATGTGCAGTGTGTGTATCCCTCGTTTTAATTACGCTCCTACTTGGTGCCCCTGAATTCTAATGATAAAGTTCCCGTTTAGCTTGGTTTTGACCCAAATTTCTTCAAAATTAATTAAAATGGCATTTTTACAGAGTTAGGCAATGTTTCAAGATTTCCCCAGCAGAGTCGCCAATCTGTTGACCCCGATCCGGGACAGGCGGGGGGACGTGCCCCCACGCGAGTCTCGGGATCATCCACGTGAAGGAGAGCTCCGCCAAGGAACTCTCGAAAGAGTGCCTCTCACAGCATGAGCGGCGATGTGAAGTGAGATACCTCTCGATTCGGGGACTAGCCCGGATTCGAGACGCACCTTAAACAAAGAAAGAGTCGCCATCCAAGGAAGTAGGCCCTGGATCCCATGCTGTGCTCTGTCGCAACAGATAACCAGAGATATATAAAAGGTCCGTGCCTGATGACGAATGGGGAAGGGGTTAGGCGCCCCCAATTCGCCCAAGTGCGAGCACCTGGTCTCTTATGCCATTTATTATTAATTTTGAAGAATTTTGGGCGAAAATCACGCGAAATGGGAACGAAGATCTCCGAGATAACGTCTATCTAATCATGCATGTCTCGGAGATGAATAAGAAGTACAAAAAGGAAATGAAAGATGTCACCTAAGAATAGCTAGATTATGAGTGCCATGCCTAATTAGTGTCTAAGTTCTGGTGGGCACACACATGCATGCTACATCTAAAGGTATAGGATCTGTACATGAAAGTAAGAAAACACAGCAAAACATACAGCACAACCAATGACTCGACACGACACACCCTAAACTCTAAGGTGATAATTGACTCGGACCAAGATGGCCATCCATCTTAGCTGCACTACGTATCCCGGCCTCGGGAAGAATCAGAGCCAACGTAGTTCGGCGACCTATGCTAAACTACAATGCCTAACCCTCTAGAACCGCTATCCTAGACTCGATTAACTAGACCCGACTAGTTTTTAAAGCTTCTTGCGACATTACTTAAGTTCAAGTGTATGGTGATTTTTAGGACTCCCTGTATGCCCTAACTAATGCCAGTGAACCCTACACCCTAGGTGTGACTAGGCTGTGTGTCCTAAGGAAAACCGTGGGCTATCTAAGCGCGTTCTAGTCTAGCCATCGGCTCGACTAAGTGTCTAACCGACCACGACCTGAGGCCTCCTAACTCTAGGGACACTCACACGACCGGACATGACAAAGCAACACAATCAGGACAGACTCCCCACTCTACGACACCCCCAAACGCCTAGGACTGACTCCTAACTCTATGGGAGGATCTTTTGAAAATTGTTGATAAAGTTATTTTGAAGAATTTTTGTAGTTTTGGAAGGTTTTGAAGTTGTGAAAGTTATGAAGTTGTGGGAAATATTTGCAAAATGGTGACTGAACTCAGGATGTCAGCAGCACGCCTGAGCTGCCTACGTACCCCTCAGCTAGGGATCAAGCCATCCGTAGTTCGGACCAGATTTTCCTAACTACTCTCATAAGGACTCAAGATTTTTGAGATTTTTGGTTTTTCAGATGTTTTTGAATTTTCAAGTGTTTTTGAAATGCTTTTGTTGTTTTTGAGATGTTTTTCAAGTGTTTTTGAAAAGTTTTTGACACAAGAAGACAATTCCTATCATCATGAGGGGAGGACAGACTCCTGAAATCCCGCAAAGGTCGGACAGCATCCTATGTTTTGCGGGGGAAAAAGACAGAAACACGACTCTGCAAGGGTCGGACAGCATCCTATACCTTGCAAGAGCGGATAGAAGAACATGATCTGATGAAAGGTTGGATGGAATCCTAACCCCTATGATGATAAGACTGACTCTTGAAAAACTGACTCTATGGCTAAGGACAACTTAAGACCAATAGCTCTATAAAAAAGAGAGAACAATGCCATTGAGACTAGGTTAGTCTCTGAAAAGAAAAATGACAACTGACGCTTATGAGACATGACATGTCTCCTATAGAAAAGAGGACAAATAAGGGTGTTAACACCATTTGCAAGAGGGTTGCACATACCAAAATGATGTGAGGGCTGTCATTATCAAATAAGAGTATGGGCTGCCAATATCAAAAGAAAGTGGGTAGCCATTATCAAATGGGTGATATTGGGCTGCCAATATCAACAGAAAGTGAGTAGCCATTATCAAATGGATGATAGCGGGCTGCCAATATCAACAGCAAGTGGGTAGCCATTATCAAATGGGTGATAGTGGGCTGCCAATATCAACAGAAAGTGGGTAGCCATTATCAAATGGGTGATAGTGGGTGTGGGACATGATCCCTCGAGAGGGGTGTGGCGCGAGCCGTCACGTCTCTCTCTTGGTCTCTCGTACCCACGCGATTGGCGTGTGCATTTTATTATTGATTCGTCTTTCCTGTGAACTTGGGATCACTAAGGCAATCCGAATTCCACACGAAAGAGACTGACAGAGTCGCCACCTAGATGTGGGATCTAGGACCCGTAATTAACCAGAAATCTAGACTCGCTACCTGGTTACAAGAATGGAAGGTATGGGGAGTTATCCACCATATGCACCATTCATGCCCGATAATCGGTCTTCAATTCCAAAAGCTAACTCTTTTAAATTTATTTTAAATGGCTCATTCAACTCTATGTTAATATGCGAACTAAGTGACATGCATCCTAAAATCTGATTTCAATGTGAATCCTAGATGTGTATCTTGATTTCTTAATTTGTCTGGATTCAATCTAAGTGACAGTTCTCCTAGAATTCTAATTTCATGAAAAGTCCTAAATGATTTGATTAAGCATTTGCAAGAAAATTAATATCCAAAACACCACAATTTGTTGTGGTGCCGACTCGCGGGTGGTATGTCGTCAGACATCCAAGCTGCCTACGTACCCAAGCCTCACTGGGATCAGAGTCGACGTAGTTCGGTGCACCTAAGCCAAGCTACTTATGCCTAACTCAACTAGGACACCGACCTAGACAGAATTGACTGTTTCAACAGTTTTGAGAGAAGTTATTTAATTCAAGTTGAGGATTTTATTATCTTAGGATTTCATCTGAGATGCTATATGATTCTTATCTAAATGCAAATTGTTCCTTAGACTAATGCAGGTTTGCCTACATCCTAGGTTACTAGGCTCGTCTTAAGGAAAGATTGGGTGACTAGTGTGACTAGACCTATGGCACGGTTGTTATACATAACAAACGTCCGTGATGAGGCTGGACTCCTAACTCTAGGACTCCCTAAAACTTAGGACACGACACAACACTAGTGTTCCTAAATTGGGCTCTAATGGTTCTTAGATTGGAAACCATAATCCAATGGTTCCGGAAGACTCGAGACAAATCAATTCAAATTCTTGAAGTTAATTAATTTCAGATTTCATGGATTTTCGATTTATGGACACTTGAGGATTACCAATGGTTCTAGGGTTCACCAATTTCGGCCCAGAATAGCATCCAAGAAAGGGAATCGTGCGTTCTTTCCTTGCGCAATTTAATATTTAGGTTATAACATCTTATTGCCTGGCATATCTCAGGATTTCCGTGGACAGTAACCTCGGAGCCAACAACATGCTATAGCTTAAGTATTCAAATTGTCAAAGATCGGTTGCAATTGGGATACGATTATGGATGCACTGACCATTTTTCCAGGGAATTCTAATGATCCTAAGATTTCTGTTTCAATGGATTAAGGAGTTAATGTGTGACAGAGATTTAAGGTTCTTTAGAAATATTCAGATGATTTTCAATTAATTTCGGATTTTCAATGAATTTTATCAATTTTAAACATATGAGTGATTTTACAAGTGAAATTGTAGCAAACGAATTCGAAATGAGTTGAAATTTCTACAGCAGCAAGATATGATGAAATGTAGCTTACGGAAAGAGTTTTACAGATTTTTACATTAAGCTCATATTTAATTTCGATTTAACAATTGATTGACCAGATTGCACAAATAACACAGAAACCACTAGAAATATGAATCTAAATTCAATGAAATTTCTACATTAACAAGATATAAGTAAAAATAACATACTGAGAAATTTTCATGAATTTTGGAAACCATTTACTATCAGTTTCAGATTTTTTAATTTTCAGACCAGATTATGAATTAACCCTACATCCCATATGAAAACAGATCCAAATCACTTGAAACTTTTACAGTAACTAGAAATGTGAGATTGAAGACTACTGTAAAAGTTTTAAGAATTTTAGTTGTGATCTGATGTCAGTAAAAATTCCTCCAAAAGCTGGTAAATTTCAAAGAAAGCATAAAATAATATACCAAACAAATTCTCAAAATTCTCAAAATTTCATGGTAGAATGTACTGGTATCATATTAGTTTCCCACGAAATTTCATTAATTTTGGAATTCATTTAGTATATATTTTATTTTCGAAACACTCATGGAGATCATGATTTTGAGCATACATATTTAATTTTCAACTAAATCCAATTAAATACTAAAAATCATGCAAATATACCAAATAATTCTAGAAAAATCTAAAAATTAAGTACCTACCTGTGATCGAAATCCTCGCCGAATCCGAGAGCCGAAAAATTCGAAAATCGCACCGCCGCTTGATCCGCTACCGCTTTCTTTCTCTTTTTCTTTGTTTTATTTTCTTTTATATTTTTTTTTATATGGAACAAGGGAGAGAGATGGGGAGAAACAAATAAGGAGAGAAAGTAGATAATGATAGTGTGAGAGTGAGAGAGTGAGAGATATTGAGGGAGAGAAAGAGAAAACTATCCAAAAACAATGTGTTCTTTTTTTTTTTTCCTCCTCTCATCACCTCTCTTTATATAGTGAAAAACTTAGTGGAGAGGTGGAAATAAACAATGAGAATGGTGGGTGTGGTGGAGAATAATGGAAATAAACAATGAGAATGGTGGGTGTGGTGGAGAATAATGGAATATATAATGGTAATGGTGGGAATTGTGGTGGGGAATAATGGAATATATAATGTGAATGGTGGGTGTGGTGGAGAATAATGGAAATAAACAATGGTAATTGTGGGAATGGTGGTGGGAATAATGGAATATATAATGGTAATGGTGGGAATGGTGGTGGGAATAATGGAATATATAATGGTAATGGTGGGAATGGTGGTGGGAATAATGGAATATATAATGGTAATGGTGGGAATGGTGGTGGGGATAATGGAATATATAATGGTAATGGTGGGAATGGTGGTGGGGATAATGGAATATATAATGGTAATGGAGATAATGGTGTTGTTTTAAAGGGAAAAATGAAGTTAGTGGAAATGGTAGAGAAAGTTAAGTCATGCTAATGGTGAGTCCCACATCAGCGGGTTCCGCACAAGCGGGTCCCACATCAGCGGGCCCTACACAAGCGGGTCCCACATCAGCGGGTCCCACACAAACGGGTCCCACATCAGCGGGTCCCACACAAACGGGTCCCACACTAGCAGGTCCCACACTAGCAGGTCCCACACCAGCGGGTCCCACACAAACGGGTACAAATTCTCCCTAGTTTAGATTTTTCTGAATAATCCTTCTCAACATTTAGCGGGAAAATGCGAAACACGACGGAAATGACCAAAAATATTTAGAAATGTAACAAACGGATGCGGGAAAGAAAGACATTGGAAAACCGACGGAAAACAAACCCTAATTTCTTTATCGATTAAGGTAGAGCAAAATGGGGTGTCTACAGATGCCCCTCTTTGGTAGAGATGACGTAGTCATCGAATACCAAAGTCAAAATGACAGAGCCATTTTGCGTAGCTTTAATCGACAAAAGACTCTACACAAAACGGAACTTAGACGCAAACATTTACTACCTAATGCAAGGCCCTAAATGAAATCCTAGAATTAGAACATAATAAGAAATCCTGATGCGGTGCCGTTTACAAACGAGCAACGAGAGAATGAGATACCACTTTCGAATGGATTCCGAACAGAAAGAACAAAGATCGTTCTCAAGCGGTTTTTTTTTTTTTTTTTTTTTTTTTTTTTTTTTTTTTTTAAAGAAAATGAGACATCTTTCACAAGCGGGCTCAAGGAGGATAAGAGACCATTCACAAATGGACTCAGACAATGAGGTACCATTCACAAACGGCCTCAAGGAGGATATGAGACCATTCACAAATGGACTCAGAAAATGAGGTACCGTTCACAAACGGGCTTAAGAAGAAGATGAGACCATTCACAAATGGACTCAGAAAATGAGGTACCGTTCACAAACGGGCTTAAGGAGAGGACGAGACCATTCACAAATGGACTCAGAAAATGAGGTACTGTTCACAAACGGGCTCAAGGAGAAGATGAGACCATTCACAAATGGACTCAAGAAACGAGGCACCGTTCACAAACGTGCTCAAAGAGAACATGAGACCATTCACAAATAGACTCAGAAAATGAGGTACTGTTCACAAACGGGCTTAAGGAGAAGACGAGACCATTCAGAAATGGACTCGAGAAACGAGGCACCGTTCACAAACGGGCTCAAGGAGAATAAGAGACCATTCACAAATGGACTCAGAAAATGAGGTACCGTTCACAAACGGGCTCAAGGAGAAGACGAGACCATTCACAAATGGACTCGAGAAATGAGGCACCGTTCACAAACGGGCTCAAGGAGAATAAAAGACCATTCACAAATGGACTCAGAAAATGATGGAAAATGATGTACCGTTCACAAACGGGCTCAAGGAGAAGATGAGACCATTCACAAATGGACTCGAGAAACGAGGCACCGTTCACAAACGGGCTTAAGGAGAAGACGAGACCATTCACAAATGGACTCGAGAAATGAGGCACCGTTCACAAACGGGCTTAAGGAGAAGACGAGACCATTCACAAATGGACTCGAGAAATGAGGCACCGTTCACAAACGGGCTCAAGGAGAATAAGAGACCATTCACAAATGGACTCAGAAAATGAGGCACCGTTCACAAACGGGCTCAAGGAGAAGATGAGACCATTCACAAATGGACTCAGAGAATGAGACACCGTTCACAAACGGGTTCAAGGAGAAGACGAGACCATTCACAAATGGACTGGAGAAATGAGGCCCCGTTCACAAACGGGCTCGAAGAATTTAGATATTTTTTATGAACTTGAATTTGACGTAGGATTGGATTTTTATTTTTTTTTAATTAAGGATTTGGATTTGATAAATTTTTTTATTTTTGGAAAATGAGGTACCGTCCGCAAACGGGCTCAAGGAGAAGATGAGACCATTCACAAATGGACTCGAGAAATGAGGCACCATTCACAAACGGGCTCAAAGAGGACACGAGACCATTCACAAATGGACTCAGAAAATGAGGCACCATTCACAAACGGGCTCAAGGAGAAGATGAGACCATTCACAAATGGACTCAGAGAATGAGACACCGTTCACAAACGGGCTCAAGGAATTTAGAGGTTTTCATGAATTTGAATTTGACGTAGAATTGGATTTGATGAATTTTGGATTTGAACTTAATGAAATCGGGGACATTATAGATCGTGCCCAGTAAAGATATTGGAAACCAAGACTTTGACGAATGATGAGACGACCAACCTTATGAACGAAGAACCATTAGTAACCAGAATGGATTAGAAACACTTTTATTAAACTTCAACAAGATTTTTCTCAAAGAGACTGCTGGTCTTGTCTTTGGGGATTTGGATAACTGAAACCTTGAACAAGACACTTAAAATTGGTAATCTAGAACAACGGCTCTCTTGGATATAATCATGGAAAAGTGGGACTTGCCTCCTGATAGGTGTTTAGATAAACATTTCTTGACCAGGATAGTATTTAACTAACTGGAAGGAAATTCTGAATTTTAACGGTTCATCTTTCTGAGAAATTGGCTCGACCATCATTGCATCTGAGGCTCTTCCAAGCTTAAGATGCCTTTTTGAGGTATGATCTTTTTACGGAAGCTGGGCTTTCTGATGTTTCCACTTCTAAATTTTTCTGAGCTGATCTTTTTTGAAATGAAGTTGTTTGACTAAATTCTCGAGCTCTTTCAGGTACAATTGAAGGGAGCTGCCTAGGCCGGGCCTCCTTCACCAAGACAGTTACATCATTTGGACATAGGAACGACGATTGACTCTTTCTAAAGAGAAAACTTAGATAAAAGACACTACTCAAAGGATTGAGGAGCTCTGAAGGAATGAACATAGAATAACAACGATTGATTAACTACACTGACAGACACAGTAATGCTTCTGACTTAGTTAACGTTTTATTTGGTAAGTCTATCCTTTCAAGGAATATTTTTTTTTTAATTGGTAAACACTGGACTTTTTCCTTAAAATAGTAATGCCTCAATGATTTAATTACAACTCCTAGGATTGCTTAGCTCCAATGCCCCCAGTTTTGAGGATGTCACTTGAATTTGTTTGAACTTCAATTGATCTTCAGTCCTGATACCGGCTGTAACCTTCTTATAAATTTGCTTGAACTTCAGTTGATCTTCAGTCTTGATACTGGCTGTAGCCTTCTTATAATGATTCTCTTACCGTGACCAAGTCACCTCTTCAGGGTTTTTAACTTGGCGGACCGTGGTAGCCTTAACTTTTGTCTGAACCGTCTTTCTAGGTTTTCGATTCAGCAGGCTATCCCCTTAGCTTTTGCCTAAGCCGCCCTTTCGGGTTTTCAACTTAACAGGGGAATGATCTTAAATTTTGCCTAAACCGCCCTTTCAGGTTTTCAGTCTAGCAGATCTTCAAACTCCATTTTTTTTTATTCATCATCATTTTTTTTTTTGTTTCGGGACCTAGATCATTAGTTCTGAACACCGGAAGGACTTTATAGGTAGGATAGGGCTTTTCAAAGAATGGCTTAAGGTTCAACAAAGATTTCGACCGAACCTGTGAATAGGTTGCCTACATATCCCAAGGTAGGAATCAGGTCGTGTATAGTTCAGGGCGAATGCCCCTAGTTTGAAGATAAATTGTTCGAAAGTTTATTGATTTTTCTTTTTTTTTTTCTTCTTTCTGGAATAATTGACTTCTCTTCTTTAGGAACTTGTCCCCTTTTTTTTTTCTGAAAGGATTGAATTTCTTTTTTTTTTTTTGGATTGATTGAATTGCTTTTCTTTTTTGAATTGACCGAACTCAGTTTAACCGAGCTGCCTACGTACCCCAGTGTAGGGATCAGGTCTCGCGTAGTTCGGGGCGAATGCCCCTAGTTTGATGGGTTTTCAAGAAAATTTCATTTAGGCTCGAAGGGTTTGCAAACCAGTATTCTTTTGACGTTGGGTTCTGATTTTGGGATTTATTCGGCCAAAGGAGGCCTTCCGATGTTCAGATTGGGAATCGATCTAGGTTACTAGAGTCCCTCTGGTACTGATTATTATTATTTTTTTATTTTTTTTTCACGGAGCTTGACGGCATTTCCAGGTAAGATAATGGATCTTCTTCTTTCAAGATTCTAATACGCGCCTTCGACTTTCATAGAGCAAAACTTGTTCTTCGACATCCTCCATCTATGGATTTGTAACTCTTGATATCTGATGATCACTTTTCAATGCTTGCTCTTGAACTTCTTATCTTGAATTTGTTAGCTTCATGTTATGAATTTGAGAACCAAGGTCATTGATTGGAAATATGAAAGTTGTTTCCACTCCATGCCCTTTGCATAGCATATGATATTCACTTCATTCTTTCTTGAACCTTCTATCTGGGTCTTTCTCTTGGCATTAATGGTAACGCTTACCGGACCATCTTTTTATCCTCAAAATGGGTTTACCAATTCTTCACACTCTTCAGAGGGTAATGTATTTTCAATCGGCATTTACTGGATCAAGGTTTCAGTGCCAGTGTTTACCACTTTAATTTCATCTTTGAAAGGCTGAGATTGGCGCTCCTCCTCTTGTTCAAGTAATCGTTGTGACTCAAGTGGAGTTTCGTCAATTTTGTCCTCATTTGAGGAGGGAGTCTTATTTTAAGATCAGAAGCACACTTAAGAAATAGACACAAGTGAACTATTGGAACTGAAATTTTATTTAAAGAAAAAAATACTACATCTCACAACCTATCCTGAACATGTTCAGGATTCACAACTCTAAAAGAAAAGCAAAAGATAACTTGCCTGGACTAGGCATTAACCTTGAACTGTAGAACCGGACTCAACAATTGTACTGACCATGATGGCTGACTCAAAATAAAATAATAAACGACTAAAACTTTAACTGCCGCAACTGTCTAGCTTCGGAGGCTCGGCGAAAGCTGGCTCATAAATGGTACTTTCAACTTCTGATTCTTTTCATTGCAACCGGACCTGTGCCCCTTTGAACCTTCAGTTATTTAAGCATTGCGAACGGCTGGCGGCAGTACTGCATGATTTGATAATGGGTTATTGGTAGCAACGGGACTTGGCTCAAACACAAGGCTTTTATTGTCGAGCAACCTCTGGATTCTGAATTTTAGGGCAATGCAATTATCAGTGAGATGGCCAGAATTTCTATGGTATTCGCAGTGTTGATCTGTTCGCCAATTTGCTGGTAAAGGATTAGGAAGAGCCCTAATGTCGGGCAGGATTATGCGACCTGAGGCTAGACACTCCTTGAGTATCACAGATGGTGGAAGAGGGAGAGGGGTAAATT
This sequence comes from Tasmannia lanceolata, assembly GCF_043159265.1. Lineage (NCBI taxonomy): Eukaryota > Viridiplantae > Streptophyta > Magnoliopsida > Canellales > Winteraceae > Tasmannia > Tasmannia lanceolata. Next base: position 9,909 of record NW_027519978.1, on the reverse strand, counting down.
CTGTCTGGGCCTGTGACCGAGGTGCGACAGCAGGTTGGGTATAATCCATCACCATGGGGTTCTGAGGTTTTGAAGGCTGAGGCTTGGAGCGGGAAAGGTTATTAATTTCAGCTGATGGAGGCTTCCTGAATTCTTTGGTATTCGGGTTACTTCGGTTGAACACACCTTGAGCCATAGCCTCCTCTATTTGGGTGCCTGCCACGATAAAGTGTTTGAAGTCCGGATAATACTGCAACGACATGTGATACTGGAGCTGGAGGGAAATATTTTTCATGATTATTTGGACCTGCTCTTCCTCAGAAGGGCGCTCCATCATCTGAGCTGCTATTCTCCTCCATCTTTTCACAAAGGTCAGAAAGGATTCCCTCAAGTCTTGCTTTGTCCTTTCCAAATCCTTTCTGGTGATTTCTGTCCCGTCATCATATTTGAATTGCCTGATGAACTGCTCGCCGATATCCTTCCATGTCCTGTAACGAGTCTTGTCCAAGACCATGAACCACCTCCTGGCAACCTTGGTTAGGGAAACCGGGAACAATTGAGCCATTTGCTCAGAAGATAAGCCTTGAGGCTGACACATGATGGTGAACATTTGCAAATGTGTGATTGGACAACCCACACCATCATATTTATCAAAGTCCGGCATTTGAAAATTGGCTGGGAGGCGGATTTCTGGGAACAGTGTGAGGTCACTTGGATTGAAACCACCCTGGTCCTGAAACTGAATGTCCTGAACCTTCCTGGTAAGACTTTCTAATTTCTCCATAACTACTTTATCAACCATGGACTGAGAAGGCCTGCTGCGATCTTCGCTGTACTGCTCTTTTTCAAAATCTTCTTCAGTTTTGTCAGGGATAGGAATGAACACTGGCTGGGCAGGTGCGGCTGAAGTAACTGTATGGTGCATGGACCCTTTATCTTTGGACAACGATGGCCCCAACTTTTCAGAAAGCTGGGCCTTGATAACTTGGTTCTCTTCTTTGAGTTCTTGAAGCTGCCGGAGAATCAAGGTGAGAGTATCGGTAATAGCAGCGGGTGGAAGACTACTGTTCTGGTTTTCTGCCATTGGGGAGGATGAGGATGGGAAAGAAGGAGATGCTGGGGTCCTCAGAGAAGGTGGCGGGGAGACAGATTTCCTCTGCAATCGAGAAGAGATCCGAACCCAAGGAATAGTAGGGTTAGCTATGGTGTTTAGTGCCCTGTCATGGAAATAATGAACACGAGGTATATGAGCTTGACATTCATGGAGTGTTTCTTCTCAATGACTGAAAAATATTACACATTTAAGCAAGTAATTGGGACAATAGAATGAATCCAAATGATGAGGGGAATGCCCTTAGTTCAAGGATTATGAGAGTAAACTCTGAAGGATTTAGCAGAAATATTCTTGAAAAAGGTAGCCCCTAGAGGAGGAAGAGATCAAGGGTACAGGCAAGATTGGATCATCAAGATTGCACGATCAAATGATTGAGACACAATTTCCGCCAATGAAGACACAATCGAATCCCACAAGAGACGAATGATAGACACATGATCAAAATGTGAGATTGCATAGGATTACTTTCAACGGGTAGATCAAGAATAACTAATCCTATGAGATCTTTGGAAATGATGGGATTTATATCCTAACCCCAAAGGAAAAGTTTTTAGTCTTCGCACATTTTAACAGTGTTACCTGAAGGCATTAACCCTAATCCTAATCTAGCGGAGTGGAGAGAGGATCTCGACTCATGACTTTGTTTGTGTACCTAGGACCGATCGTAGCCATTGGAAGATGGACTACGGCCTAATCTAGACACAAATGGGTAAGATATCCTAAACTAGGCTCACACATGCGGTGCACATGTGTTCGTATACTGCATGCATGTGTGGGTTAATCTAGGGGTAAGGCCAAGAGTCCCCTTAGCGCGAATCCATGTTCGATATACTGTACCAGTGTCCGGCGTATCAGTACGTGAACAAGAGATCCGTTTACGCACCATAAAGGTACTAGGCTAAGGGTGGAATGCTTCTCTAGCACAGAGGCACCAGGTGATGAAATCCCAGTCAACCATGCTAGATAACACTCCGGGTTCCTAAAATAGGACGTGTGTGCATGTGAAATGCAAGGGTTTAGATGCAAGTGATGTAAGTGTGTGCAATAAGTTCGCGCAATCTATGATGCCTTCAGGTTTTGTTAAATTAAGTTCGAGTAAAATATGATGAGAAAATAAAACGAGACAAACTAATCTAACAAGTATAGAGTTTTTATGAGCCAGTTAAATTAAATTCAAATGAATTATCTTTTGAAATTTTAATGAAGTTAGGTGATCCCCAGCAGAGTCGCCAGACTGTGGGACATGATCCCTCGAGAGGGGTGTGGCGCGAGCCGTCACGTCTCTCTCTTGGTCTCTCGTACCCACGCGATTGGCGTGTGCATTTTATTATTGATTCGTCTTTCCTGTGAACTTGGGATCACTAAGGCAATCCGAATTCCACACGAAAGAGACTGACAGAGTCGCCACCTAGATGTGGGATCTAGGACCCGTAATTAACCAGAAATCTAGACTCGCTACCTGGTTACAAGAATGGAAGGTATGGGGAGTTATCCACCATATGCACCATTCATGCCCGATAATCGGTCTTCAATTCCAAAAGCTAACTCTTTTAAATTTATTTTAAATGGCTCATTCAACTCTATGTTAATATGCGAACTAAGTGACATGCATCCTAAAATCTGATTTCAATGTGAATCCTAGATGTGTATCTTGATTTCTTAATTTGTCTGGATTCAATCTAAGTGACAGTTCTCCTAGAATTCTAATTTCATGAAAAGTCCTAAATGATTTGATTAAGCATTTGCAAGAAAATTAATATCCAAAACACCACAATTTGTTGTGGTGCCGACTCGCGGGTGGTATGTCGTCAGACATCCAAGCTGCCTACGTACCCAAGCCTCACTGGGATCAGAGTCGACGTAGTTCGGTGCACCTAAGCCAAGCTACTTATGCCTAACTCAACTAGGACACCGACCTAGACAGAATTGACTGTTTCAACAGTTTTGAGAGAAGTTATTTAATTCAAGTTGAGGATTTTATTATCTTAGGATTTCATCTGAGATGCTATATGATTCTTATCTAAATGCAAATTGTTCCTTAGACTAATGCAGGTTTGCCTACATCCTAGGTTACTAGGCTCGTCTTAAGGAAAGATTGGGTGACTAGTGTGACTAGACCTATGGCACGGTTGTTATACATAACAAACGTCCGTGATGAGGCTGGACTCCTAACTCTAGGACTCCCTAAAACTTAGGACACGACACAACACTAGTGTTCCTAAATTGGGCTCTAATGGTTCTTAGATTGGAAACCATAATCCAATGGTTCCGGAAGACTCGAGACAAATCAATTCAAATTCTTGAAGTTAATTAATTTCAGATTTCATGGATTTTCGATTTATGGACACTTGAGGATTACCAATGGTTCTAGGGTTCACCAATTTCGGCCCAGAATAGCATCCAAGGAAGGGAATCGTGCGTTCTTTCCTTGCGCAATTTAATATTTAGGTTATAACATCTTATTGCCTGGCATATCTCAGGATTTCCGTGGACAGTAACCTCGGAGCCAACAACATGCTATAGCTTAAGTATTCAAATTGTCAAAGATCGGTTGCAATTGGGATACGATTATGGATGCACTGACCATTTTTCCAGGGAATTCTAATGATCCTAAGATTTCTGTTTCAATGGATTAAGGAGTTAATGTGTGACAGAGATTTAAGGTTCTTTAGAAATATTCAGATGATTTTCAATTAATTTCGGATTTTCAATGAATTTTATCAATTTTAAACATATGAGTGATTTTACAAGTGAAATTGTAGCAAACGAATTCGAAATGAGTTGAAATTTCTACAGCAGCAAGATATGATGAAATGTAGCTTACGGAAAGAGTTTTACAGATTTTTACATTAAGCTCATATTTAATTTCGATTTAACAATTGATTGACCAGATTGCACAAATAACACAGAAACCACTAGAAATATGAATCTAAATTCAATGAAATTTCTACATTAACAAGATATAAGTAAAAATAACATACTGAGAAATTTTCATGAATTTTGGAAACCATTTACTATCAGTTTCAGATTTTTTAATTTTCAGACCAGATTATGAATTAACCCTACATCCCATATGAAAACAGATCCAAATCACTTGAAACTTTTACAGTAACTAGAAATGTGAGATTGAAGACTACTGTAAAAGTTTTAAGAATTTTAGTTGTGATCTGATGTTAGTAAAAATTCCTCCAAAAGCTGGTAAATTTCAAAGAAAGCATAAAATAATATACCAAACAAATTCTCAAAATTCTCAAAATTTCATGGTAGAATGTACTGGTATCATATTAGTTTCCCACGAAATTTCATTAATTTTGGAATTCATTTAGTATATATTTTATTTTCGAAACACTCATGGAGATCATGATTTTGAGCATACATATTTAATTTTCAACTAAATCCAATTAAATACTAAAAATCATGCAAATATACCAAATAATTCTAGAAAAATCTAAAAATTAAGTACCTACCTGTGATCGAAATCCTCGCCGAATCCGAGAGCCGAAAAATTCGAAAATCGCACCGCCGCTTGATCCGCTTCCGCTTTCTTTCTCTTTTTCTTTGTTTTATTTTCTTTTATATTTTTTTTTATATGGAACAAGGGAGAGAGATGGGGAGAAACAAATAAGGAGAGAAAGTAGATAATGATAGTGTGAGAGTGAGAGAGTGAGAGATATTGAGGGAGAGAAAGAGAAAACTATCCAAAAACAATGTGTTCTTTTTTTTTTTTTCCTCCTCTCATCACCTCTCTTTATATAGTGAAAAACTTAGTGGAGAGGTGGAAATAAACAATGAGAATGGTGGGTGTGGTGGAGAATAATGGAAATAAACAATGAGAATGGTGGGTGTGGTGGAGAATAATGGAATATATAATGGTAATGGTGGGAATTGTGGTGGGGAATAATGGAATATATAATGTGAATGGTGGGTGTGGTGGAGAATAATGGAAATAAACAATGGTAATTGTGGGAATGGTGGTGGGAATAATGGAATATATAATGGTAATGGTGGGAATGGTGGTGGGAATAATGGAATATATAATGGTAATGGTGGGAATGGTGGTGGGAATAATGGAATATATAATGGTAATGGTGGGAATGGTGGTGGGGATAATGGAATATATAATGGTAATGGTGGGAATGGTGGTGGGGATAATGGAATATATAATGGTAATGGAGATAATGGTGTTATTTTAAAGGGAAAAATGAAGTTAGTGGAAATGGTAGAGAAAGTTAAGTCATGCTAATGGTGAGTCCCACATCAGCGGGTTCCGCACAAGCGGGTCCCACATCAGCGGGCCCTACACAAGCGGGTCCCACATCAGCGGGTCCCACACAAACGGGTCCCACATCAGCGGGTCCCACACAAACGGGTCCCACACTAGCAGGTCCCACACTAGCAGGTCCCACACCAGCGGGTCCCACACAAACGGGTACAAATTCTCCCTAGTTTAGATTTTTCTGAATAATCCTTCTCAACATTTAGCGGGAAAATGCGAAACACGACGGAAATGACCAAAAATATTTAGAAATGTAACAAACGGATGCGGGAAAGAAAGACATTGGAAAACCGACGGAAAACAAACCCTAATTTCTTTATCGATTAAGGTAGAGCAAAATGGGGTGTCTACAGTGGGCTGCCAATATCAACAGAAAGTGGGCTACCATTATTAAATGAGAGATAGTGGGCTGCCAATATCAACAGAAAGTGGGCAGCCATTATCAAATGAGTGATAGTGGGCTGCCAATATCAACAGAGAGTGGGCTACCGTTATCAAATGAGTGATAGTGGGCTGCCAATATCAAGAGAGAATAACCCAACAGATTTGGCTCACAACTGAAATCCGATGAAACTAATTAACAAAGATAACTAACTAGTCTTTAGCACTTATTAAACCCAAAGGAAGTTGTCAATATGGACGAACAATTAGCCTTGATGATTGCACCCGAACTACTTGGTTTTGCTTTTTAATTGGTTCTCAAATGCCTTTTGAGAAATACAGTACCTTATTGACAACTTTTTAATAATCAAAGGAACAATAGATGGGTGAAATTGAAAGAGGAAATGGTATTAAAACTACTGTATTTTAATACATCCACACGAATACCTCGTCTTTTGATGACTAAAGGGCTATCAAAATGCTATCACAGTTCTCAAAAAACTCATAAACCGATTGAAGAGAAGATACAAGCTTTGATAATATAAGCACTAAAATATGAGTGTGCTGATAGTATTATCCACAAGGAACAGAAAAGGAGCTGGGCTCTAATTATTCAAGCATGAATTTTAGAACTTGGATCAAGGATATGATCCAACCCTCCAAATTTCCATGGAAAAATAGTAAATGGTGAAAATAATTTAGAGCTCTGAACTAGCATAGATGACAATAGTAAGCCACAACATGATTCAAGCCTTGGCCTAACATGATATGTATAATTCTATTCAATCTCTAAATCGAAGAGGGGCATCCAATTACCTGAGTTGCTTGCAATGGGGAATATTTTTGAATTATAGAACAGCATACGAAGTGGCTGAACAGAGATGATGCTCTGATGATGGTGCTCTCACTCCTTCTTTGGATCTCCTTACTCTTTGCCTTTTGCAGCCCTCCCCTCAATGAATTTCTCCCCTGATTTTTCTAAAATGAGAAGAAAACTCCTCTCTGCTGGAACAAATGAGAAAACCCTCTCTGATTCTAATGCTTTGATGGATAGGGGTTTGAGGGTTGTTGAGATGGGTTTCGGAGGTATTGAGAATAGGGGAAGAAGAAGAAAGTGGGGGTGCGAAGCGGCTTGCCGGAGAAGATGGCGTCGGTTTTATATTTTTTTTTTTTTGAAATGGGTTTGGGTGGTTTTGATGGAAAAGGGTTTGGGGTTGGCTGATGGTGGAGAGAAAAATGGTGGCTGGCCGGAGTGGGAGAGGTGGAGTTCGGTGGTGGTGGCTTGGGGGAGAAAGGGAGCGGCTGTGGATGGGATTCGGTGGAAACCGAATGGGTTTTTGGGTTTTCCTCGAAAATGGGTTTCGATGGTTTGATGGTGGTGGTAGAAAAGAATGGAGGAGGAAGAAGGGGTTGTAGGCTTGCCGGATTCCGGCAAGCTCGCCGGAGAAGAAGGTGGCGGCTGTGAAGTGGTCGGCGGTGGGAGGAAGAACAGAAAAGAAAAAATAAAAATAAAAATGGGGAGAATGAGGGAGGTGGCTGAGGTGGGTTTTTGGGAGTGAAGAAGAGGTCGATGGTGATGAAGAGGAAGGTGGAGGTGCTTGGGCTGGCCGGTGGGAAGGTGGTGGCCGGCGGCTCCTTCTTCTCCCTCTCTCTGCTTCTTGATTTTTTTTTGCAAAGAAAAATGAGCCTCTCCCCCTCACGAACCCTAAACCGACAATATATATGGGAAAATGCCAAATTTTCTCCCCCCCTATCCTCCTTGGACAACCGCCCCAAGTGTATTTTTTTGACAATTTTTAACCCCAAAAGGGGGTGGCTGATTGGAAAACAAGGGTAGAAATTTTCTTCTCTTCAAACGATCCTGACCATTTGATTTGATCCAAGGGCCATTAGGGTTTGCTTACACCCTAAGTATTGTTGGAATTCCAAAATTGCCCCTCCAAGGATGGCAAATCACCATTTTGCCAAACAAAATATCTTGTCTTTTTTTGGAAAAAGGAGGGTGATATCCACACAACCATGCTTTGATAATTCACCCTACCACAACCCGATTTTGATTATCGCACATACTTCGCCTGTCTTATTCTCCATTTTTCGCCCGATTGCCCTGAAATTTTGCAAGGGGATTCTCGAGAATACTAACAACCTCTTGGGGGATTTGTACCCACAAATGTGCACAACCAGATACTCAAAGACTCGGGCCTTCTCCTCATTCTGGGCCCAGGCTTTTAGAAATTTGGGAATTTCGTTGGATTTTGAAGTTCTTATTTAATTTTTTTTGGGAATTTAGGGCCTTGTCAAAATGGGGTGTCTACACACATCTTTCATTTTATTTTATATGTGTTTATTATCTTTATCCTCAGAAAATGCATGCTTAGGTAGACGATTCTTGAGGATTGTTTCCATTTCAGATGATTTTTACCCAAACTTCTTTGGAGTTAATAATAAATGGCATAAGAGACCAAGTGCTTGCACTCGGACGAATCGGGGGTGCTCTCAGACCTTCCCCATTCGTAACCAGGCACGAACCCATATATATTTCTGGTTATCCATTGTACAGAGGATTTGATTTTAGGGTTCCATGGCATATCCATGGATGGCGACTCTGAGTTTATTTCAGGTATGTCTCGGTTTCGAGCCTCGGTTCCGGATCGAGACATATCTCTTTCTTTTATATCGCCACTCGTGCTATGCTATGAGGGTGGCATCCGTTTTGAGAGTTCCTTGGTAGAGCTCTCCTTCACACGTGGATGATCCGGATGGTGTTAGGGACCCGTTCCCTCGCCGCCTATCTCGGATCGGGTTCCACACCTACACCCTATGTGCGACTAGGCTGTGCGTCCTAAGGAAAACCATGGGCTATCTAAGCGCATTCTAATCTAGTCATCGGCTCGACTAAGTGTCTAACCGACCACGACCTGAGGCCTCCTAACTCTAGGGACACTCACACGACCAGGCATGACAAATCCACAAGATCAGGACAGACTCCTAACTCTAAGACACCCCAAACGCCTAGGACAGACTCCTAACTCTATGGAAAGATCTTTTAAAAATTGTTTGCAAGGTTATTTTGAAGAATTTTTGTATTTTGGGAAGATTTTGAAGTTGTGAAAATTGTGAAAGTTGTGAGAAATATTTACAAAAATGGTGACTGAACTCAGGATGCCAGCTGCATGCCTGAGCTGCCTACGTACCCCTCAGCTAGGGATCAAGCCATCCGTAGTTCGGACTAGATTTTCCTAACTACACTATAATGACTCGAGATTTTTGAGATTTTTGATTTTTGTAGATGTTTTTTTAATTTTTTCGACACAAGAGGACAGAATCCTATCATCACAATGGGAGGACAGACTCCTGATATCCCGCAAAGGTTGGACATCATCTTATGCTTTACGGGGGAATTGAACAGAATCACGACTCTGCAAGGGTTGGACAGCATCTTATACCTTGCAAGAGCGGATAAAATCACATGACTTGATGAGGGGATGGACAGAATCCTAACCCCTATGATGATAGGACAGACTCCTGAAAGACTGAAGGACTGACTCCTATGCTGAAGACTGGCTCACATACGAAAGGACAGACTCCTAAACTCTCTAGGACAGACTCTAAAGAGGAAGAAATCCCTAAACCTGCGAAAACTCTAAGGCAGGAAGGGAAGGGGTTGGCTCAAGATACATTCCGTCATAGCCTGAGCCCTATGGAAATATGATAATAAAGGGGAACCAGAAACACAAAAGAACCCCGAACTCTATAAGGATCCTAGAAGGGGAAAGAGACAAGAAATAACACCTGGCACATGCAAATACAAGAATAGAAGCATCTTTTACTATTCCCGCCTCTCCTGACTAAAGTCAATATGCTGGAAGTTCAACTAAGCAAATGAAATTGGGTTAGCTAGCATGCAAACAGGATTGAGCACATGTTTAAGATAACTTGCTCTAACATTAACCCACGGAGCTCTCATAGCTCCCACGAGACATTCAAATCTCATTCAAACACGGAAAATACATCTTTTAGGATAAATCATCTCAACATGTATTTGGGCAAACCTCTACTTTTCATGCATTGGCCAACTTAGCACGGTTCTCATTTCCAAATTGAAAAACACAAGGAATCTCAAACCTCATCTATAATGATTTCAGTCATAGATTCAAAC